>NW_011494913.1:4080628-4101146 GCF_000754665.1 Bison bison bison | reverse complement strand
CCGTCCTCCGCGTTAGGCGGCTAGCGCCGGAGGGGAGGGGATAGCCAGGAAGGCAGGAAGCTGTGGCTTAAAAGGGCAGCCCGCGCCGGGCCCTTCCTCCCTCCGTCCGTCTCCGGGCCTGTGAGAGCGCCTCTCCTCCGTGGCCTCCGTCCCGCCGCCATGTACCGGTGCCTGGGTGAAGCGCTGCTGCTGTCCCGCATCGGGCCCGCCGCCCTGGGTTCCGTGGCTGCCGACTCGGCCGTGCTGCTGGGCCGGCCCGCGGGCAGGCTGCCGCAGCCGTCGCCGCCCCGCAGCCGGGGCTTGTGCCACCCGCTCGGCGACACTACAGCGAGGCGGCGGCCGACCGCGAGGACGACCCCAACTTCTTCAAGATGGTGGAGGGCTTCTTTGACCGCGGTGCCAGCATCGTGGAGGACAAGCTGGTGGAGGACCTCAAGACCCGGGAGACCGAGGAGCAGAAGCGGAACCGGGTGCGTGGCATCCTGCGGATCATCAAGCCCTGCAACCATGTGCTGAGCCTGTCCTTCCCCATCCGGCGCGACGACGGCTCCTGGGAAGTCATCGAGGGCTACCGGGCCCAGCACAGCCAGCACCGCACGCCCTGCAAGGGAGGTGAGCCCCTTGTGCCCTGCCCCGCCCCGCCTGGCCTCCAGCCTCGGGGGTTCACCGTTCAGCCCAGCCCGGGCTGGTACCGTCGCCCTCCCACGCTGTCCCGGTTCCCCCAGGTCCCGGCCTCAGCTGTGTCAGGCTCCGATGGATAGTGAATTTTCTGCTCCATCACCCCCCCGTAGTTGGTCCTCCCCCCGCGAGCTTGTTGATGCTGTATGCAGAAGACACTACACTGCTCTTTTGATCCTAGCCACTGTGACACAGTGTGGGTCTTGACGAAGAGCACTTGTAGAAAGGAAAATGACAGACACATCTGTCTGCCTCTGCAAGATTTTGTGATCTTCTGTGACTCAAGCGAATGCAAAGCATGAAATAATTGTTCTCGGATTTTTTCACTCTTTCACAGTAGTGACAGATGGTACAGGAACATACAAAATGAATCGAAATCTACAGTTTTACTAACTAAATGAATTTATTAATTATAGTCGATCTTTTAAATTATTTTCCTACTGTGGCAGCTTTGTACACACACACACAAAATGGTAATACATGAACAGTGTAACATCAGACAGACACCGAAGTAGATCTAAAGGGTGTAGACTGCAAGACAGCCTGCCAGCCAATGGAATGAAGTAGCTGTGGGGGTGTGTACTGGTCCAGGCTAGCACCACGTTTGAGTTTGAGTGGGGGAAAGTACTTGAAGAAAGGAGTTGAATCGGCTAGAATTTGATAGTCACCAGGTTTGTAGTAGTTTTTGAATGTCTGTATATTTGGCCTCTGCAGTCAGATTGCTTTTTTTGAGCAAAAAAAAAAAAGGCTCCCCTCTTTTTTACTCCTTAAAATCGCACAGTGCATTTTTAATCGTGCTTAACAGTGGCAAAACCACTTTTTTCTACTAAAAAATTGTGTAGAATAAAGAACCCGGGGAGGTAGAATCCAGCTGGAGGTTGCCTAATAAGCACAGAGGATGTTGGGCTGGACCCTTTGTCTCAGTAAATCAGGTCCAGTGTTCTGTTATACTGGCTGACTCCTAAGGATGATTTTTAGAAATCTCTCTAGGAGGAAAGTTTGCGCTCTGCTGGCATTCTTAGCCCAGGAACAAAGGTTGCTTCAGACTGCTTAATGATTTACTTTTACTTCTTGCTAAATTTGCATTGACCCCACCCACTTCTAGGACTTAACCTTTAGAGCTTAATTATCCTCTACCTCTCAGTTTCCTCTTTTAAAACCAACTTTTGAACTTCTTTGATCTCTGATTTCCCATTGCAGCCCCAGTACTATATAAAACACACACTGTCCATCTACATCGCCCGCCTTCTTGCTCTCCAATCCCTTATTCTCAAAACCAGCAATTCACATTCCGGCTCCCTAGAGAAGCAAAGATGTTAGAAGAGGCCAAGTTAGCAAATATTAAATTGTTGTTGTTTCTGAAGAGTGGACATCACGTTTATGTGTCTTGTTGACATTATTTTCCAGTTGCTTAAGAGATATGCAGCTAAACCATTATATTTGTTTTCCTGCAGGATCTGAGTTCATTTCTTTGAAGTTCCTTGTAGTCTGTTCTTCTATGCCAGGTCCTCCTCTATGATGAGTCACAGCTCCACAAACTCACTAAAGCAACTGAAGTTTGCCCTAGTCTGTTAGTCCTCTTCATCTTGCCATAGTTTTTAATACCAAAACATTAACAAATTGCATCAGCTGTAGAAAGCACTGTTATTGTAGCGCTTGTTCCTACAAGGTTCTAGTAACTAGAATGTTAAGATACAATTCTCTGTTCTTTTTATCCTGTTTACAAGAAGGTTTGCTACTGAAAGCACTGCTAAATCCCAGCATATAAACAGAAACTGAATTGCACCTAATAAGTAGTAGCAAGCATTGCAAGATAATATGAAAGATCAGCGTGTGTAAACTTATGAGTATATTATCTTAAGGAATACAGAGGGAGCGGGATTGGGAAGGATTATGTAGCTATGAAGGCTCTTCAACATATTTTAGATTGCTTAAGATAATGAACAGGATACTCAATAGATGATCTACAAAACAGAGGTACTGTAGACCTCCATACTTTGCTTTCATGACACTCTGGAATCTTCCTACCCATTTATCATCCCCATCTTATTGCAGAGAATGTATATTCCAAGAAGGACTTACTTTCAGTGGGTTTTTCTTTTTCCCTTCTAGTTAAATACTACAAGGAAGTTATTAACTATTTTAGAAATACAACATGTATTAGGTGATTGAGACTTTTTAAATGCTTTGGATTAGCCATGTGAATTTACCCTCCTGAGCGCGCTTCTCTCCCCGTCTTCACTCAACTGCCTTCTCAACCAGCTTGTTTGAGTTGGGGAGGACCCTTTGCTCTTCATCATCGTTCTCTCCAATCCTCAGCTTTCTAATCTTTCTTCAAGAGCAACCTTACACCTGAGTTTTCCAACATAAAATTCTTAAGGTTGAAACAAAACAACAATCTAATTTATAATCTCTGTAAGGGAAACAGGTGGTTTTAAGAACTGAGGGTGGCTAATGTGTACTTTATACCAAGTAAATATTTAATAACACATACGTTTTTATGCTTCTCTTTTCCCACATACCATATTTAAAGGAAGCCAGTAGGTTTACATCTGTTAAGGAATTGCAAAAGAGTGTGCTTCATGCTCTGATGGAAAGTTTCAAGAGAGGCCTTAGATACTTTCAGCAAAGATTAACAGAAAACATTATCGGTGATTATTCCTATTAACATTCTCAGAATAAACCCTCTGGTTTTATTGGCTGTGGTTCTACCTGAGATTAATGTACCTTTTTAGAAGAAAAATTATTTAACTCATTGGAGAGAAGTAGAGAGATTGATGCTAGCAGTTCACTGATGTAAGAGTCAATTTACTTTCTCTTCTCTCCAGTCCTCCCATCCCCCAGTCCCTTTTAGTCCTGAGACTAAAAATGTTGAGTCCAAATTCCTGTGACTGGTTTTTCCTCTCAGAACTTTCTAAAATTATCATTTAAATAAAGCTGATGTAATTCTGATACATTGTCTTATTTAGCTGCAAATGTCAGCACCCAAAAAAAGTGTATATTAACCCATTGACTTATTTTTTAAGAACCAAAATGCAAAAAAGAAACAGTAGGAGGTAGATGGTCTTTGTTGTTGTCTTTGGGCAGCTGAATGTAGGGGGTGGGGCAGGGAAGCGCATAAGGGTTGGAGTTAATACTGTATCGAAGCTCCCCTTCAGCCTTTGGGATCTAATTTTGTGGTAAATAGTAGTACTTTGGGGAAAACTGTAGAAAGTACTGATACTGTTTCAAAATGAGACTTCCTCTGCTTTCACTGAAAGAAAATGTTTCAGATTTATTTCTCTTATGCTGAATTGACAATGGTCAAAACATAGGTAAGTTTGAATAAATTCACACTGTGTAGTATTTTTAGAGTGAGTATGTATCTCTACATTTAACTCAATCTGAAAGTTCATTTAGAGCACAGGTAGCTTATATATCTTCTGCCCTCTAGCCCTTAGCCCTGTGGTAGTAGCCCCGTTGTTCTTTTTAATATTGTTTAGTTAAATATGAATTGGTGTTGCTGTTATAACAGTCTTTGTATTTCATGGAGCCAGATGCTTTCCCCCAAAATACTAGGGAATGAAAAGCCATGATAATGGAGGAGACCTATACAAGAGACCTGATTGTCCTTCAGTCTTCCTGTCGCTTTGTGTGAATTCCTCTAGCTAGTTTGCTTTGGCAGTAAAAACCCCATATGCAGAAAGACAAACACTATTCATTATGCAAAGGACACGTTGCAGGAATTGGGGTGTCAAAAATTTGAGGACAAACATCAATAGTATGTATCAAACTCCAGTAAAACTGACGTTTAAATTGCTAAGTGTAGAGAATTACTTAGACTTTGTAACTTATATAGTGGGAAGAAATTGGCTTTAGCGCTGTTAGTGATAATTTAGATTGCTTAATAAAATTGTTTCATATCCAGTTATGTTAAAGATAACTGAGGGCTTTGCCAAGAACCAATAAAGACTAAAATATCAACTTCTGGATGTTGAAAACTCCTAGGCTATATAGTCTCTGACACGAGACTTTTTTTTTTTCTGATTATTTTGCATAATAATTAGGTTGTTATAAATAATGAAGGGAAAAACCTTTAATAGCACTTTAATGAAGCATGTTGATTCATAAATGGGCCCATAACTGCTCCACCCAACAAATCCCTGTTAAAATACAAATGTTCTAATAATCTGTGAACGTTTGTGAATAATTGTGAGTAATTTTTGTGAATATTTGTGAAAGTTATAAAATGAAGCAGCTGTATTCCCAATCCTTTCCTACAAGATAACCGTGAACAGTCTTAAGACCACAACTGTTATCTAGAACTGACCTAGCTATCCAGATGAATCAATGTTTTCGCCTTTCCAGAGGCAGAAGTTAACGCAGATGGAAGTACACACTATCGAGACTGAAGTGTTAACGTATGAAATACTACTAATGAAGGCAGGAGAGTTTTTCTGAAGGCCAAGAAGACAGTCTGAGAGAGGGCTGCTCAGAATGTTTCCGATTGCCTTCCAACAGGCAGCTGTACCTGGGAGAGCCTGCCTTCGCCAGGGTCGACTGGCAAAACAAGGGACAGATAACATGGGTTGAGTCCTGCACCGTTCATTTTGCTAAGAGCGGTTCAGACATCACTGCTTTGATTCCTCAGAACAACCTCGTGAATGCACTGTTGACCCAGATTTTCTGATGCAGATACTAAGGTTAGAGAATGAGGTCTTCTTTGGCGGGGGTTACACAGCCGTAAGTAGTAGGGTTCAGTTCAGGTTCTAGCCATATGATTCCGGCACCCACCTTCTTAGTCTTTACTGTCTGGATTTATTCATGTAAAAAGTTAAAAATTGACTCATGTAAGAGTTAATCAAAATTTATTACTAGTCAGTGCAATAATTTTTAAAATGGCTTTCTTCTGGGTGTCTCTTCCTATAAACTAAGCAAACTTGATCATGAATCGCTATTATTTCTCTTGACTGTTCCTGGCGAAAGTCTCTCAGACCTTCTACTGTTTCTGAATTGCTTCTTGGCTAGTTGAAAATGTGAAAGATGACACAAATAACAATTATAAAGATTGACTTTCCTTTCCTAAAAAGCGTTAGCCGTTCAGTCGTCTCCGACTGTGCAACCCCATGGACAGTAGTCCACCAGGCTCCTTTGTCCATGGAATTCTCCAGGCAAGAATTCTGGAGTGGTTAGCCATTCCCTTCTCCAGGGGATCTTCCCAACCCAGGGATGGAACCCTGGTCTCCTGCATTGCAGGCGGATTCTAGTGACACAGTTGAAAGCACTCTGAATAATATGTTGCTGCAGTAGGAGTTCAAGGAAGATGCCAGAGAAAGACTGTCTAGAGGTAGGTAAAGCTGGATAGGACTTAGATTGGGAAAAGGTCATTTCAGATAAAGAGATGTCAAAGAGGAGGTGACGATAGCTCTAGCAGGAGGCAGGACTGTGTGTTGGGATCCTGAAGACAGACTGTGTTTGTAAATAGTGAAAAGGTTTTATAGTGTAAATATTCATTTGATTACTAATACAGAGCTTCTAAAACCCATGTAATTTCCTGAGTGATAGGGGTTCTGAGTGTGCCCGTTGTTTTAATATTTGGCCTTTGACTCTAGTTGCTAACACAGAGGCCCTGAAATCCTTGTAATTTCCAGAGTTATGGGGGATGGCAGGAGCATCCTATACAGAGTTCCTAAAGCCCTTGGAATTTCCTGGGTGAATACGAGCACCTTTTCTGATGAACCAATTCTTGGCTCCTTGATAGCTTCAGGATTCCCCTACAGGTAGGGTACATGGAATGGAGAGTCAAAGATAACTCGGTTTTCTCCTCTGCGATGCTGGTAGAAAAACTGGTATTGGGGAAAGAAGTGTTACGAGGAAAGAGGATTGGACTTTGAAAATAAAGGAAGTCTGGTATAAAATGATCCTTAGGAAAAAACACAGGCATACATTTTTCTCAACTTTATCCTTGCAAAGTATAGTCCCTGTGGTACCTGTCCCTACCTTGTGTCCAATATCCCTATAATTCTTCTCTTCCTCTCTTAAGATCCCTCTCAGATATCTCCTAGACTTGTAAATAATAGATATGAAACTAGATACCTGAAAGTTTGAGCCTTTACCTCTTTGAACCTTTTTATAACAAATTGTTGTCTTTTACTAAATGTTACCTACTGTATATTCACAAGGCTTACTAGCATCATTCCCAAGACCTCTTTAGTATGAAGGTGTGACTAAGTTTAGTAGTATTATCAGAGTAAGGAATCAATAAAACAAAAATTAACAGAATCTTCCCTCCCCCCTCTAATGCATATTCTTTCCTCCATCCATTGGGCAGTAAGTTAAATACTTAAGCACAAAACAGAGCTGTATGTTCTATAGATATGTATATACAGAAATGCAGGGGAATGACTTGGAAGGATACGTATACATTTAAGTTGCTAAGAATATTCACCCCTAAAGAATGATGTCATAAGTGGTAATCAGGAGACATCTGCTTTTCCTTATTTGAATTTTGATGAAAACAGGCATATATGTTATGTAATTTTGAAATTTTAATGGAAAGAAATACATTTTCCATTCCATTTTCTCAGCATCTGCTAAACATTAACTTCCAGAAAGCTAAGATTTACCTCTTCAAAGTGCTTAAAATAAAAATTTTGATAATAGGTTAAAACGGTGAAGTGTTCCCTGCCTTCTTACATGGATACTTTCAAAAGCAGTCCTTAGCTCCTGAACTAAATACTCCTTCCTGAGGCTGAAGGAATTTTTGTGAGACTTTGAGTCTTTTCTATGGCCTTTACTTGCTGGTGGGTAGGTACTGGTTTCTCACTGCTTCTTTGCCTTCTCTCCTCACTTTAAATTAAGTTATGTTCTTTCATTGCGAATTAGGGGATTATATTATTGAGAAAATAGGCTCTAATGAGTCAATGCCAAGTGTAGTAGTGCGAGAACTTTAATAAGTGTTAAGTCCTCTTTCCCTTTATGGGTTTCTATTCTTGTGGTTTCTATGCCAGGGCTTCCCTGGTAGCTCAGAGGTTAAAGCGTCTGCCTGGAATGCGGGAGACCCGGGTTCGATCTCTGGGTCAGGAAGATCCCCTGGAGAAGGAAATGGAAACCCACTCCAGTATTCTTGCCTGGAGAATCCCATGGACTGAGGAGCCTGGTGGGCTACAGTCCATAGGGTCGCAGAGAGTCAGACACGACTGAGCGACTTCACTTCACTTCATGCTTGTAGCAGAACTCTTGGCTATTGAGTATAGTTTCTGAAAAGACACAGTACAGGTGGGAATTGAATTTCTAATCCATAAATCAAACCCTATTAAAAGATCCAGGTTCAAGTGACATTTACAACCATTTGAATTTACATGAATGTATTTAGTTAATGATTCATCATAAAAAACAAAGCTTCCTTAGTCACTAAGAGCTTTTTGTATGTTTTGATTCTGAGTCACCTAGGAAAAGGAAGAAAAATTCAAGCTACTCAGTAGTGGTTTTCACTGCATCTTTTTCAGTGTAATCAGCTCTTGTGTTTTCTTTACCACCATAGCAACGTAGCCAGTTTTTGCTTTCGATTTTTTTCCTTCTAGAAAAACTTACTGTACGCCAGTCTTAGGCTCTTGAAGGTAGTAAGGGAAACCTTTGGTAATTAAGTTAAAAGGCTGAGACACATTTCATGCTGTGTGTGGTTTGCAGATGTCTGCATTTCACTGATGTTCTTTTCAAACATCTGGTTACTAGTTAGCTCAAAATAAGTATATATTAGGTTAACTTCTCTGGGGAATCGAAGGAATGATTACAAAGTTCTATTACCAAGCCTTCCTCCAATGTTACCAAGTTTGATAAGTAATAAACATTGTCATGGGTGGTGTTTCTTTGGTTTACTCTGGTGAATTGAAAGCACAGATTACTGTCAGCCGTGGTCCTTGACTTTAGACCCCGTTTCGGTCTCCTTTTTAATTTTCGTTTTACATTGCAGTACAGTTAATTTGCAGTGTTAGTTTCAGGTGTACAGCATAGTGGTTGAGTTACACATATGTTTATTTCTATTTTTCAGATTCTTTCCCATAGAAGTTATTACAGAGCACTGAGTACAATTCCTATACAGTAGACCTACCCATACAGTAGGTCTTTGTTGATCTGTTTTATATAGTGTGTATATGTTAGTCCCAACCTTCTAATGTATTCGTTTCCCCACCCCCCATTTCTTACAACGATAGGCCTGTGGTCCACACCTCTAATCACCCAGTTCCCTTTCTAGGGCGCCCAGCTGTGGGCTTATGCTTTCCATTGGAAGCATCTACCTCCATTATTACATCTGTTGTTCAAAGACCCAACTGATCTCTTCCCAGACACTAGTAATGCTAATGTCAGCATAGGCTCTGAGACTTTACGATACCCAAAAACCCTGACATACTTTTCTCCATTTCTCTAATAAGGTTTGTTCCTTTTAGTTTCTGGCCCTGTATCCCATTCAATCTCTGGTCTTACTTACCTTTAGCCTTCTCTGCCACAGAAAAGAGGGAAAGAAAGGCTTGGTTCTATAAAAAATGAGACTATTCATACTGAAAATAAGGTCCTTCTTTCTTGCTTCATTTTGGTTTAAAATGTTTTAAGTTTTTCTGATTTTCTTTTATGCATGAGGGTATTTGGCTTTATGAGTAACTTTGTCTTAATGTAGTATCTCCCAATCCACTGAATTTACAAATTTAGTGGAAATATTGTCTTCTTTGCAGTCATATTCTTAGCATCAGCTAGAATGTGATGAAGAATTTTTCAGGTGGCAGTATATTTTTAGTAATTTTCTTTGATTTTCAATCCCAAAGGAGGAAGAGTAACTACCTATCCCTTGGGTGTAGGTAATTTCCTGTATTACTGGAGTTTGTTAACCTGTTACCTCGAGTGTTTAGTGCAGAGTACTTGTTGAGGTTGTTTTTTTTCCCCCTCAGATTAATAGTGTGGGTCACTCTGTACTAGTATATCTGCTGATTTCCAGAATTAAAAACATTCATGTATCACTAATTAGAAAGTTAAAATAAAAGCATATGTCTTCTCTAGGCCAGGCACCCCATGCACGGGTTTCTAGGTTCCTCTCTGTGTCCGCCCTTATCTGTTCCAAGGCTTATCCCCCTGACTCCACTGCTTTCCTTGTAGTCATCCCTTGCCTCAGTTCACTGGAAGTCGTCATTGGTTCCTAGCCTGCAGAAAATGCCTGTGGAATGAGAGGTAATTTATGTGACTACTGTTCTTCAGTGTCTGAGCTGAACTCTGTAAATGGGTGTGGCTGGGAGAGAAAAGTTCACTTTACAAACAGGAATTCCTGGTGCCATCCAGTGGAAACATGCTTTTTGTTACATGCACAGTTTCTGACTCATCATTCCAGGACTTCTGCAGTAAAACAGACGTTTTGTTTACACCATGTAGAAAGAGGGTCTGGTTTCCAGTGAGCATTTAAGTCTAGAACTTAAATTTCTCTCTGATTTCTGAATGTTAACATTTCACACTGTTTTTCATTGAAGGCACTAGTTATAAGCACTGGGTAAGGGAAAGTAACTTTTCCCCCACTTAAGAAAGGAAGGGGGGCTTCCCTGGTGGTCCAGTGGTTAAGACTTCCCCTTCTAATGCAGGGGGTGCTGGTTTGATCCCTGATTGAGGAGCTAAGATCTCACATGCCTCCTGGTGAAAAAACTAAAACACACAACAGAAACAATATTGTAACAAATTCAATAAAAAACTGGTCCACATTAAAAAAAAGTCTTTTAGAAAAAAGAAGTTCATATAATTTAGTGACTACTTGCACAGACTCATATATTTAACTTATATGCAGAGTCCATCATGAGAAACACTGGGCTGGAAGAAGCACAAGCTGGAATCAAGATTGCAGGGAGAAGTATCAATAACCTCAGATATGCAGATGACACCGCCCTTGTGGCAGAAAGTGAAGAGGAACTAAAAAGCCTCTTGATGAAAGTGAAAGAGGAGAGTGAAAAAGTTGGCTTAAAGCTTAACATTCAGAAAACTAAGATCATAGCATCTGGTCCCATCACTTCATGGCAAATAGATGGGGAAACAGTGGAAACAGTGTCAGACTTTATTTTTAGGGGCTCCAAAATCACCGCAGATGGTGACTGCAGCCATGAAATTAAAAGACGCTTACTCCTTGGAAGGAAAGTTATGACCAACCTAGATAGCATATTCAAAAGCAGAGATATTACTTTGCCAACAAAGGTCCGTCTAGTCAAGGCTATGGTTTTTCCAGTAGTCATGTATGGATGTGAGTGTTGGACTATACAGAAAGCTGAGCACTGAAGAATTGATGCTTTTGAACTGTGGTGTTGGAGAAGACTCTTGAGAGTCCCTTGGACTGCAAGGAGATCAAACCAGTCCATCCTAAAGGAGATCAGTCCTGGTGTTCATTGGAAAGACTGATGCTGAGGCTGAAGCTCCAATACTTTGGCTACCTCATGCGAATAGTTGACTCATTGGAAAAGACCCTGATGCTGGGAGGGATTGGGGGCAAGAGGAAAAGGGGATGACAGAGGATGAGATGGCTGGATGGCATCACCGACTCAATGCACATGAGTTTGGGTGAACTCCAGGAGTTAGTGATGGACAGGGAGGCCTGGCGTGCTGTGATTCATGGGATTGTAAAGAGTCGGACACAACTGAGCGACTGAACTGAACTGCACAGACTCTAACAGCACACTGATAAAAGGGCTTTATATATAATAAGAAAAATGCTGGTTCTTAATAGTGCACTACTCTACCACCCGTATGAATTTATCTTGAGAAGTAATCAAAGTTCATTGAACTGCTTAAAATGCTATCCATTTAGAGTTTTTAAATGTACATTTCTTTGCTATTTGCCACTACTTTGTAATACTTATTATAGAAATGAAAATAGTTGAGAGTGAAGTATTAACCACATGCAGACACTGTGCCAGCTGCCTCATACACATTATCCCAAGCAATTCTGGCGTGAAGCCTAGAGCATTGCTTATACCTCATTGCTCAACCAGGTGAGCAGCTGCAGACTTCCATTGCAGTTGCTATTTGGGTGGGGATTCACTTATTAGAAAATGATGGGCACTACACCCAACCCAGATTCCTGGCCTAGCTTAGTTTCCACTAAATGATATGCCTGCTGCTTAGTCACTTCAGTCATGTCCAACTCTGTGCAACCCTATGGACTGCAGCCTGCCAGGCTCCTGTGTCTATGTGATTCTCTAGGCAAGCGTCCTAGAGTGGGTTGTCATACCCTCCTCCAGGGTATCTTCCCAACCCAGGGATCAAACCCAGGGCTCCTGCATTGCAGACAGACTACTGCTGAGCCACCAGGGAAGCCCTAGTAACATGCCTAAGTAATGCCTATTCATTAATTTGTATAAACACATTTTAGTATTTAAGCAATTTTTTAGCTTAACCAAGGAGATAAAAGACCTAAGATGTTAATGAAGGAAATTGAAGATAAAAAGAAGTGGAAAATATCCTGTGTTCATAGATTGGAAGAATTCATAATATTAAAATGTTCATAATACCCAAAGTAATCAATGGGTTTAATGTAACCCCTATCAAAATCTCATAACAGTTTTTCAAAGAACTAGAAAAACTAAAATTTGTATGGAACCACAGAAGATCTTGTATAGCCAAAACAACCTGGAGAAAAAAAGAATAAAGCTGGTGGTATCATGCTCCCTGACTTCAGACTATACTACAAAGTTACAGCAATCAAAACAGTGTATTTCTGGCACAAAAAAGACACACAGATCAATGGAACAGAATAGAGAGCCCATAAATAAGCCCACAAACTTGCAGTCAATTAATCTACAACAAAGGACGCAAGAATATACAATTGGGAAAAGATTCAAAAATAAACTCAAAACTTAAAGACCTAAAGGTAAGATCGGAAACCATAAAACTTTTAGAGAAAAACAAAGGCAGAACACTCTGACATAAATCATAGCAGTATTTTTTTTGGATCTGTCTCCTAAGGCAAAGGAAACCAGCAACAAAGTGAAAAGACATTATCTACTGGCTGGGAGAAAACATTTGGGTTAAATATCTAAAGTATGTAAACAGCTCCTACAACTCCATACTAAAAAGACAATCTAATTTAAAAATGGAAGACCACAAATAGCAAACGTTGGTGAGGGAGTAGAGAAAAGGGAGCACACACAGTAGAGTTGGTGGGAGTGTTAATTGGTGCAGCCAATTTCTGGAAAACTGGAGGTGCCTCAGGAAAAATAAAGATAGAGCTACCATATGATTTAGCAGTTCCACTTCTGGGAATGTATATGAAAAAAAATGAAAATACTAATTTCAAAAAGATACATGCACCTCAGTGTTTAGAAGCAGCATTATTTGTAATAGCCAAAATATGGAAGCACTCGAAGTGTCCAACAGATGAGCAGATAAAGATGTGGTGTGCATATGTTTTATATATTATATACATTTAAGTATCTATGTTGTTATTCAGTTGCTAAGTCATGCCTGACTCTTTGTGACCCCATGGACTGCAGCACACCAGGCTCCTCTGTCCTCCACTGTCTCCCAGAATTAGCTCAAATTTATGTCCATTGAGTCGGTGATGCCATCAAACCATCTCATCCTCTGTCGCCCCTTCTCCTCCTGCCCTCGGTCTTTCCCAGCATCAGGATCTTTTCCAGTGGGTCAGCTTTCTGTGTTGGTGGCCAAAATATTGGAGCTTCAGCATCAGTCTTTCCAATGAATTTTCAGGGTTGATTTCCTTTAGGATTGATTGGTTCAATCTCCTTGCTATCCAAGGGGCTCAAGTCATCTCCAGCACCACAATTCAAAAGCATCAGTTCTTTGGTGCCCAGCGTTTTCTATGGTCCAGCTCTCATATCCGTACATGACTGCTGGAAAAACCATAGCTTTGACTATACAGACCTTTGTGGGCAAATCTTTTTCTCTAAAATATCAGAATACTTGAATCAAATTCAGTGCTCATTCTTTTGGGGCATACAGGATCTTAGTTCTCTGACCAGGGATCAAACCTGTACTCCTTGCGTGGAAGGCAAAGTCTTAACCACTGGGACACCAGGGAACTCCATCTGTTCTGACTCTTTAATGATAAGCTACTTTAATTGTTCTTTAAAAAGTGTGGACATTTTTGAGTTCTTCTATTTTTAACATGCTGGAAGGATGTTCTAAATACATCCCCTCCTTTCTCACCCCATCTTTTTTTTTTTTTTTTTTTTTAACAACCAGGTATCCGTTACAGCACTGATGTGAGTGTAGATGAAGTGAAAGCTCTGGCTTCTCTGATGACATATAAGTGTGCAGTGGTTGGTAAGTGGTCTCCTTTGTTGCTACCTAATAAGAACTGTGGGAAAATGTTTGCATACAAGGTTACTTTTAAGATGTTAGAGAAATATACCTTAGGAGAAGTCTTTGGGGTTTGTTTTGCTTTTTTTAGGTTGCGAAAGACTTACATCGTTTTTTTCTGTAAGTCTTGATTTACCTTTTTCTAAATGGGAGACTTTTTATAGGAATTAACTGAATTTTCCTGAAGTGTAGATATTTGTTTAAATCCCTTTCTATACTCTGTAAATAAGACCAAACCATAGTACAAGAAAAATACTTTGTTACATTTTAGACATAGTAAGGCACTCGGATTAGATATGCACTATAATTTGTATATTCTTAGAATTTATATTACATCATTTTAGGAAAGATCATTGTGGGCTTATTTACTGAACCTTCTGAAACTAAAGCTAAAAGCATCACACTTTTATAGTATTACATAGTGCTTTCTGCCTTTTTAAGTCTTTTATCCTTTATATGGAATAACAGCTTTCAAACTTCTCTTTCAGATGTGCCATTTGGGGGTGCCAAAGCTGGTGTGAAGATCAATCCCAAGAACTACACTGTAAGTACCAAAATGACACTAGTGCACATGGCGCCTCTGCAAAGGGCTTGAAATCACTGTGCTTCTGCGCATCCCTAATACCCGTGAGATTAATGGGTCCTGTTGCTTTAAAAAGCAATGAAAAAACAAGCAGGCAGCTAACTCATTGAATGTTCTGCCATATAAAGGTTCACCTGCTTACATCAATGTCCTTTTTTGTTTTCCTACTTGGTTAAAAGGTAATAAGTATACATTCATATTCTTAGGCATTTGTGTACATGTTTATTAAATATGGCTATAATGTAAATATACTATATATAAATATATCATATACTAATACAACTATGATCTGAGGTTTTTATGTTGGGATCTCAAGGTTCTAGTGTATGTAGTTTGGTAAAAATATTATTTATCCTATCAATTCCAAGTTAATGTTACTAATTAGCCTCTGTATTGTTTAATAAATTATATGAATTAATATCTGCATACAAACAATATCTATGTTTTTAAAATTGTGATTAGATGAAAATAAACCCTGAGGATTGCTCATAGACTCCTGTATTGATACAAGAAGGACAAGGGTGAGCACTATGCTGCTCTTTGTTGCTTGTTACTCAGTCACTACATCTTGTCCAGCTCTGCGACCCCATGGGCTGCGGCATGCTAGACTTCCCTGTCCTTCTTAGGTAACCTAATTTTTGGTCTCAGAAATGTAAAATTTAATTTCCATTTAAAATGGAAATGCCTACTTTAGGAGCTGTTTTTCTGAAGATTACACAAGATAATATGAAAATGTTCCATAAGTAGAAAATAGGATGCAACGGTTAGTTATCTCCTCTAGTGGTTTTTCTATCAAAAATTATTTTCTCATTGTTGTCATGTTTCCCCCTTTTTCCTTTACAGGATAATGAATTGGAAAAGATCACAAGGAGGTTCACCATGGAGCTGGCCAAGAAGGGCTTTATTGGTAAGTATTGCCGTGTAGGTTTCCACAGTGTGGGAACATCTGAAAAGTAGTTGTCATAATTCTAAACCCCTGCTTTTGTCTGTATATGGATACAGACATGGATGGGCTTGTCCTTTTCCTCTGAGAAATTGGGTTCTGTGTTAAACGTGGTGAGCACACCAGGGCACGTTTGGACTCCGCTCTAAGAGAACAGCTCACGATCCCAGTGGACAGCGGCAGAGGCCGCCTGCACCTCTTCTCCTGTACAGACGTAACGTATAAGGTTCTTGAACCCTGTAACAGCATTGAACCACAAGCACAGTCAACAGTGGTGGCATCCAAAAAGATTTCAGGAACTACATAATACCTTCATCATAAATAATTTTTAATATGTGAAAAGGAGTTTTGCAATAGTAATCCTGTTCTGAAAGCAGTGAGAAAACATGCTATTTGGAATCAGAGGCTGAAGCAGGCCTTTCCCTTCAGAGAAGTGGGCGCAGGCTGGGAGGTGTGGGGCTCATTCTGATGACTCACTCGGCCATCACTGGCTGATTCCTGGGGCCCCTAATGTTTGTTACTAGGAGCTTTTGCCAGGCAGACTAAATTTCTGAGGGTACTGACACTCATTTTATGTTTTTGTATCCTAGTATTATGTGTATCATACATTATTTTGTGTGAGATGTGAATATTCTTTGATGCATAATTATTATGTAATCCTTTTAAGTTTCAAGCAAATTAAACCTGTTGTCCTGAAAGATTCTGATCTGTGGTAAAAAAAAAATAAATAAAATCGTTTGATAGAATTTTGCTACCGTAGTTTAACATAGTAAACTCAGAAAACTAAACAGGAAAGAAAAGCTCCTTTTTCTGTTTTCCTGACCCTCTGTTTTTCTTTCTCAGTATTCTTCTCACTGTTGACAAGTTCCTATTGACTTAATGTGTTCCTATTTTGAAGTTTTCCCCTTCTGGTAACACGAGACCTTTACTAGACTTGTCCTGTCTTCCATAGTGTAGAAGGCGTCTGGGTTCTTGGCACGCAGCCTCCCTGGCGCTGCTGTGGGCTTTGCTTGCAGCCACTGTACAGGGGGAGCACTCACGCAGCGACAGAGTAACTACTGATCCCGGTCGCCTGCATGATGTTTTGCATCATAGCTTAGCTTAAATCTCAAACATAGTTAATAGTCTTGAGTGATATCAGACTTTATTCAGTTGTATTTTTTGCCCGTATATAGAGTATATACAACTTAATTTTCTCTATATTGATAAGAACCCTGTAATTTCAAAGGTTAAAAAGTGATTCCTTGAAATACTGAAAGCTTAAATATTAGCAATTTAACTTTTTTGTTTATGTATAAAAGCTTTACTAAGCCACTCTGCAACTAAGCTGACATCTGGGCCCAGAAAGCTTTGTAGCCTAAGAGGGAGGCAGTTGGCTTTCTTTTCCTCTCTCTAGGGCACAGAATTAGTCCTGAGCAAACCTTAGGAATTGGCATCATTTCAGTTATTTTCTGACTTGCCTTTCCACAGAGTTTCAGATTATGAGTTAGACCTGAGTCTGGGTCCTAGCCCTGTCATATTGAATGAGTTTAAGGTCAGCTTTTCAATTTCTGCAAAAAAAAAAAAAAATATTGTAACCTGGGGTTTTGGTAGGGATACTTTGAATCTGTTGACTTATCTGTTGTGTGTTGCCATCTTAACCATAGTGAGTCTTCCCGTCCATGAGTACTGAATGTCTTTCCGTTTGTTTACTCGTATTTTACAGTTTTCTAGGTACAAGTTTTGTACTGCTGTTAAGTTTATTCATAAGTATTTTATTTTTTCTGATACTGTTCTAAGAGATACTGGTCTTCAGTATTCTTATGAAGTCTTTCATATCAAGAATGAAAGCATGATATACTGTATTTTAGTTAACTAATCCACTAAACAGGTTGTTTTGTATTCTTACTTACCATTTTGATGAGTATATTTCTATATATTCCTGCCTTTACAGATTTAAGCAGGCACCACTTAATACATTTCCATCTGAGATCTCACAGGACATCAGCATTAGGACTGTCGTCGTTACTTGTCACTGCCTGTGGGCTAACTTCTTGTTACCTTCAAACCATTTAATTTGCTGCTCTGAGGAACTGAAAGCCAAGGTCTAAAACTTTCTGTACAGAGTAAGCTTTTAATAATAGGTCAAAGCAGGGTTCTGGCCTCATAGAATGAACTGAGAAGTGGTCCTTCGTTTTTCTTTTTTTTTAGTTTGTGAAAGGGTGTTAATTCTGTTATGTGCGTTTGGATATCGTCTTTTAAACTGTGGAGCTCCCTTCTCATCCCCCTATATCTCTGTGCACCAAAATTACCTGTTTAGCTTTACCTCTGTATTCCTGCGAAAGCAGGTGCTTTTTTCAGTCAACTTTTTATCTTATTTTATTGGTACAGGATTGAGTGTTAAAAGGCTAGACTTTCACACCTGTACTTTGTAAGGTATTTGAGAATTTACCTGTAACTCGGGAATTGTTTGTAATCTGTGCATCCCTATACGTTGATTTTGTATGGAGTAGTAATAATGCTTCGTGGTTTTACTTTGGGTGGTGGTGGTAATGGTTTAGTCCCTGAGTCATGTGCAGCCCCACAGACTGTAGCCTTCCGTGCTCCTCTGTCCACGGGATATCTCAGGCAAGAATACTGGAGTGGGCTGCCATTTCCTTCTCCGGGGGATCTTCCCGACCCAGGGATCGAACCGTGCTTACTGCATTGCAGGTGAATTCTTTACTACTGAGCCATCTGGGAACCTCTAAAAGGATGCAGGAGCAATTTGTCATGTTAACGTTGTGGTTTTCTTTTTATAAAGGTAATGAGTTTGTATTTTACAGTTGAAACAATATAGAAAGTTATAAACAAGACTGAACTCTAAATACAGTGAAAAAGTTTACCTTTCTAAACCTCTGCATACATTTATATGGAAATAAGTATAGTGATTACACATAGGTATATATAGAGAAGAACTTCTCTAGTGGTTCACTGGTAAAGAATCTGCCTCCCAAACTTGCAGGAGACACAAAGTTTGATCCCTAGGTTGGGAAGATTCCCTAAAGAAGGAAATAGCAGCCTACTCCAGTATTCTTGCCTGGAAAATTCCATGGACAGAAGAGTCTGGCAGGCTACAGTCTAGGGGCTTGCAGAGAGTCTGACACAGCGTAGTGACTAAACAATAACAAGTGTATAAAGAAAGAGATTTATATGGATGGGAACTTAGACTTGCTATACAAACCTGCTTTTTCCTCCACATGTACGTTTTAATGATGATTCCAAGTCATTTACATGGGTGCACGTCATTCTTCGTAACTGCTGAATAGTATTTCTTTGCATGATATACTGTATTTTAGTTAACTAATCCACTAAACAGGTTGTTTTGTATTCTTACTTACCATTTTGATGAGTATATTTCTATATATTCCTGCCTTTACAGATTTAAGCGGGCACCACTTAATACATTTCCATCTGAGATCTCATAGGACATCAGCATTAGGACTGTCGTCGTTACTTGTCACTGCCTGTGGGCTAACTTCTTGTTACCTTCAAACCATTTAATTTGCTGCTCTGAGGAACTGAAAGCCAAGGTCTAAAACTTTCTGTACAGAGTAAGCTTTTAATAATAGGTCAAAGCAGGGTTCTGTCACAGGTAAAAGTCTTATGGGCTTAACATCGTTGCCTCCGCAACATGTGTTTTTGCTTTTTCTACTTGGTGAGGAGGGCTTCCATCCCCAGGAAGCAGGTGTGTCACTGTGCTGTGCCGCACACATGGCCTTCTAGCTGCCATACACACACACACACACACACACACACACATACACATAGCCTTCTAGCTGCAGCCTGCACATACACACACACACATAACTTTCTAACTGCAGCCTGCACACACACACACACACACACAGCCTTCTGGCTGCAGCCTCCTTGTGCCACCATGCTCTCTAAGTGCAGTTTAAGGAACTGAGGCCGAGAGAGGCTAAACTGGTTTGCCTATGCTTGCACATTCAGAAGTCTCTTGAGTGGTGTATCTGTTGTACAGAGCTAATTTCCAAACTCATAGCAAGTGGGAAAAGCTATGTAATGCTGTGTGTGTCCGTTTTGTAATGGAACATGTAGTGTGTCTATGATTTGAATTGGTAACCTAGATGAAATCTGAAGTTTTCTAGCCATGGTAGCCTTGTTATTATGGAGAACTGCAAGGATGTGTTTGAGATAATCTGCCTTAAACATCGGTGCCGTGCCCTTTCTGTGTGTCCCCAGGCCCTGGCGTCGATGTGCCCGCCCCCGACATGAGCACCGGCGAACGGGAGATGTCCTGGATCGCCGACACCTACGCCAGCACCATAGGACACTATGTGAGTGCTCGCTGCAGCCCGAGGCTTCATCTGGTGTCTGTCAGAAGTGACAGTTCAAATGATGATGTACATAAGGGGAAAACTCGAGTTTGTCTCCTCTCCTTTAATTATGTCTTGTTTTATATATTATTTTACTTCCTGTCCATCTTACATCATGAGCTTCCCTGGTGGCTCAGTGGTAAAGAATCTGCCTGCCAATGCAGGAGATGCAGGTTCAATCCCTCACTCAGGAAGAGCCCCTGGAGAAGGAAATGGCAACCCACCCCAGTATTCTTCCCTGGGAAATCCCACTGATAGAGGAGCCTGGCAGGCTGCAGTCTACGGGGTTGCAAAAGAGTCAGACACAACTTAGTGACTAAACAATAACCTTACATCATAAATGTAGTGAACTTGGGTTAGGCTTTTACTCACATGCAATCCTGTTCTCAACACTGGGATTGGACCCTCAAAGATCACCCACCAGGGCAGGATTCATTATAAGACAGTAGATGGGAAATAAAGAAGCATTCAATTCGGGCTTTTCCCTCAAAGAAACTAAGACACATTAAGCAGATAAGGTATGAAGACAGTGTAATAGCAGGGTGGAGAGTTTCTGAAAGCAGACTTCCTGGAAGGAGGTATTTGGTCAGGGCTAGACCTTGAACATGGATAGAATTCAAATGTGAGGATTTGGGG
>NW_011494913.1:4080170-4080528 GCF_000754665.1 Bison bison bison | reverse complement strand
ACTCTGAAAGAGGAGTACTTATCAACCAGGGGAAGTGGTGCTGGCCAAGGGTTAGAGGCAGAAGGAAGCACCTGGGTCCTTATGTGAAAAGCAGCGAACCTGAGAGGCTGCAGGAAGACTGGTAGCCAGAGTAGAGAGGGCACGAGGGAGGCCCGCAGGAGAGAGTCAGACCAGAGTCCTACCTTGTAGGTGACAGCAAGGACTTTGGTCTTTGTCCTGAAAACAGAGGGAAGCCAGTGAAATGCTAAGTAACAGGTGTGTGCCGCAGAAAATGGGATTGTTGGGGAGAGAGGACGACACAGGAGCCCCAAAGCGCTATTGGCCTGCCTTAGAATTGAGAGGAATGGGCAGACTGGAG
>NW_011494913.1:4075380-4080070 GCF_000754665.1 Bison bison bison | reverse complement strand
TATTCTCCCCTGGGAAATCCCACGGATAGAGGAGCCTGGCAGGCTGCAGTCTATGGGGTTCCAAAAGAGTCAGACGCAACTTAGTGACTAAACAATAACCTTACATCATAAATGTAGTGAATTTGGGTTAGGCTTTTACTCACATGCAATCCTGTTCTCAACACTGGGATGGGACCCTCAAAGATCACCCACCAGGGCAGGATTCATTAGAAGACAGTAGATGGGAAATAAAGAAGCATTCAATTCGAGCTTTTCCCTCAAAGAAACTAAGACACATTAAGCAGATAAGGTATGAAGACAGTGTAATAGCAGGGTGGAGAGTTTCTGAAAACAGACTTCCTGGAAGGAGGTATTTGGTCAGGGCTAGACCTTGAACATGGATAGAATTCAAATGTGAGGATTTGGGGAATAGGCAGAGA
The DNA here is from genome assembly GCF_000754665.1 of Bison bison bison. Classification (NCBI taxonomy): domain Eukaryota; kingdom Metazoa; phylum Chordata; class Mammalia; order Artiodactyla; family Bovidae; genus Bison; species Bison bison. The sequence goes on along the minus strand of NW_011494913.1, from coordinate 4,079,651 downwards.
AACTGTAGAGCTCAGACTGCCTGAAGATGAGGCACATTTAGAAAGGTAGCAGGAGATGAAGAAGTACAGGAAAGAATAAGAAAATACTCAAGTCCCCGTGTTTTTGTTTTCCTTGCTAGTCAGTGGGGAGCCTTTGATGCTGACTCTTCCTTAAGGGAGAGGGGCTGGCCGCAGCGTTAGGCTAGAGCAAAGAAGGCCTCCACAGTATCAGCATCCGCCTTCCCAGCCTGGGAGCCACATGGCTAGGGAGAAGCACCGGCTCAGAGTGGACTCGGCAGTACCAGGCTGCACATGTGGGACCAAGGCGAAGGACAAGGTTGAGTCAGGAAGAACCAGGAGGACCTGGGCCTCTGGGCTGCGTGGAAGCAGCGCCACGGGCACAGGACACAAGGACAGTTGGCGCTCTGTCCTGCGAACCACGTACAGAACAGGAAGAGGAAGTAACTGAAGAAAGACATTTTGTTACCCAAAACCTGGATTCACCTTGATGGGTGTTAGGCCAAGACATGACCAGACTGAAGACTGGCTTGGTTTACTACTCAGAGCAAGTCAGCACTAGGGATCTTTCCCAAAGCACTGTCTCCCAGAACAGCAAAAGTGGGAACCTTTTAAGCCAAGGGTACATGCATATTCATGAAGGGGCTTGGGTGGTTGGCAGAGTCCAAGTTTTAGTTGACTGAACTTACTAAGATCAGAAAAGGTCAACATCTTCTTCCTTTAGATTTCAGTTGATCTGATGGTTGAATGCTGAGACCTGTTCAAGTACAAGCATCGTGGACAGGCTTAGATAACAGAATGGCTTCTCTTTTGTGAGGAAGGCTTTGCCTGATCCTCTTCCTCTAAGAACTCCATACCCTAACTGTTCACAATTTATTCTAAAAATATAGAGAGATCACTTACTACATGCGAGGCTTATAAAGTACAAGCAAGGTGGGAGGGGGGTTCAGGATGGGGGACACATGTACACCCATGGCTGATGCATGTCAGTGTATGGCAAAAACCACTACAATATTGTAAAGTCATTAGCTTCCAATTAAAACAAATTAATTAAGTTTTTTTTTAATTGGAGAATGAAAAAAAAAAAAGTACAAGCAAGGTGTTCAATATAGTTGGGGTAAGGCTAGAAGGAAGCGTTTTGATGCTATGAAAAGAGTACTGGGAACCGAACCACGTCTCTGGAGTAGGATCAGAAAAGCCTCCTTGAGATGTGACCTTTTGGTCTACACTCTGAAAGAGGAGTACTTATCAACCAGGGGAAGTGGTGCTGGCCAAGGGTTAGAGGCAGAAGGAAGCACCTGGGTCCTTATGTGAAAAGCAGCGAACCTTAGAGGCTGCAGGAAGACTGGTAGCCAGAGTAGAGAGGGCACGAGGGAGGCCCGCAGGAGAGAGTCAGACCAGAGTCCTACCTTGTAGGTGACGAGAGGCTGAGGGAAGACGGAGGTAGCCAGAGTAGAGAGGGCATGAAGGAGGCCCGCAGGAGAGAGTCAGACCAGAGTCCTACCTTGTAGGTGACAGCAAGGACTTTGGTCTTTGTCCTGAAAACAGAGGGAAGCCAGTGAAATGCTAAGTAACAGGTGTGTGCCGCAGAAAATGGGATTGTTGGGGAGAGAGGACGACACAGGAGCCCCAAAGCGCTATTGGCCTGCCTTAGAATTGAGAGGAATGGGCAGACTGGAGAGTGTTTGCGGGGTGGAGGGGAAGCAGTTAGTTACAAAAGAATGAGGACTACCAAGAGCTGTGCACTGTGCATGCTGGGGGTGCTTCTGAGCAGAGGCCAATTCAGCAACTAGGTTGGAAGAGTAAGGATGGAGCCAGCCTTCAGGGGGGCTGCTGAGAGTGAAGTAGGGCATGAAGAGTAGCCTTCACTTAAGAAAACGGCACTGGCGAGAAGACAACTTGAAAGGTGCCTGTTTTCCAAAGAGAAAGGTTTTTGTTGTTGTTTGGCATGTTGATTGGCTGTGGGCCACAGATTCATCTTTTAAGGGCCCTAGTGGAAAATCAGCCTTAGAAGAGGAGGAATATTGTTTCCTCTGAAAGAGAGGAAGGGGGCTACAGCATCTAGTGGAGACGTTTAGACTTGTCTCGTTTCCCGAAGCGACGTGGTGTGTGTGTGGCTGGGAGCGCTGGTAAACGCCCAGGGTTCTGGAACGGGCTCCTTCACACGCCAGCTCCGCGACCTGCGGCCAGTGCCTTAAGCCGTCTGTGTCTCGCATTCCTCATCTAGAAAATAACAATAGTACCTAGTTCATGAGATGGTCATTAGGATTAAGTGAGTCGTAGTATAATGTGGCTCTTGGTAAACACAAAAATAAGTATAAATACTACACCAGGTAAAGTCTGCAAACCCCCTACGATAAAACAGGAGCAGTATGAGGCACTCCAAAGAACTTTGGTTTTGACTGCCATTCCCAAAGGTTGCTTCTCTGTGTTACCTTCTCACGTTAAATGAGCTCTGGGTGTGGGCTTTTTAAGCAAAGCATTGGATTGAGTAGGACAACGCGGTGGGCTGTACATTGTTACTTCCTGGCTGGTTCCCAAAGGTGACAGAAGAAAGTCTTATGAGGCTTTGCCAACCAAACCTTAGACTAAACGCTGGTAAAAGACTGTCCTTAAAGTGATAGGAAATTCAGAATCAGGGCCGGGCCTGAGATAAGAAGCCATAGTTTTTGTTACTGTGTTCAGATGTGAGGGCACTGGAAAGCAAGCAAGTTCTCCACCCTGGCCAGGCTTTCCAGAACAATTAGGTATGCAGGGCAGCTCGCAGCCAGCCGGCACAGTGCCTGACCTCAGAGAGGATCGCTGTCAGCTCCAACATTTGCATTTTCTCTGTTCAAAAGCATTTGGCACCTGGTTTGTAATTCTGTATTCATAAGCATTAACTATTCATGAAGGAAAACTGTGGGAAAACTACTAAGACCATAAATCACTTTACTGGGCCATTTTGGTTTTTTACTTTATCCTCTTTGTTGGTAATGATACAGCTAACACAATCCTAATTCTCTCTGTAAAAGTATTTATTGTCATTTTTTAACTTCTCCAGCTAGAACATTGGAGGGTAAGGGATATGGTATGAAATAAGGCACTGTATCTTATTTCATATGGGTAGCAAATCACCTCAGTTTATTAAATACTAGATACTTTAGCCTCTGACGTAAAATGCTTCTTGTATTTTATATTGACTTCCTATATACATTAAGACTCTGTTTTCTCATGTCCCACCCATCAATTTATCTATTGCACACTGTTCTGGTTGCTACAGTTTCAGTTCAGTTCAGTCACTCAGTAGTGTCTGACTCTTTTTAACCCCATGGACTGCAGCATGCAAGGCTTCACTGTCCATCACCAACTCCTGGAGCTCACTCAGACTCATGTCCGTTGAGTCAGTGATGCCATCCGACCATCGCATCCTCTGTCATCCCCGTCTCCTCCCGCCTTCAATCTTTCCTAGCATCAGGGTCTTTTCAAATGAGTCAGTTCTTCGAATCAGGTGGCCAAAGTATTCGAATTTCAGCATCAGTCCTTCCAATGAATATTCAGGACTAATCTCCTTTAGGATGGACTTTTTGGATCTCCTTGCAGTCCAAGGGACTCTCAAGAGTCTTCTCCAACACCACAGTTCAAAGCTTCCATTCTTCGACTTTCAGCTTTCTTTATAGTCCAACTCTCACATCCATACATGACTACTGGAAAAACCATGGCTTTGACTAGACGGACCTTTGTTGGCAAAGTAATGTTTCTGCTTTGTAATATGCTGTCTAGGTTGGTCATAACTTGCCTTCCAAGGAGTAAGCATCTTTTAATTTCATGGCTGCAGTCACCATCTGCAGTGATTTTGGAGCCCCAAAAATAAAGTCTGACACTGTTTCTACTGTTTCCCCATCTATTTCCCATGAAGTGATGGGACCAGATGCCATGATCTTAGTTTTCTGAATGTTGAGTTTTAAGCCAAGTTTTTCACTCTCGTCTTTCACTTTCATCAAGAGGCTTTTTATTTCCTCTTCACTTTCTGCCATAAGGGTGGTGTCATCTGCATATCTGAGGTTATTGATATTTTCTCCCAGCAATCTTGATTCCAGCTTGAGCTTCATCCAGGCCAGCATTTCTCATGATGTACTCTGCATATAAGTTAAATAAGCAGGATGACAATATACAGCCTTGATGTACTCCTTTTCCTATTTGGAACCAGTCTGTTGTTCCATGTCCAGTTCTAACTGTTGCTTCCTGACCTGCATATAGGTTTCTCAAGAGGCAGGTCAGGTGGTCTGATATTC
>NW_011494913.1:4050990-4075280 GCF_000754665.1 Bison bison bison | reverse complement strand
ATTCTTTGGCATTGCCTTTCTTTGGGATTGGAATGAAAACAGACCTTTTCCAGTCCTGTGGCCACTGCTGAGTTTTCCAAATTTGCTGCCATATTGAGTGCAGCACTTTCACAGCATCATCTTTCAGGATTTGGAATAGCTCAACTGGAATTCCATCACCTCCACTAGCTTTGTTTGTAGTGATGCTTTCTAAGGCCCACTTGACTTCACATTCCAGGATGTCTGGCTCTAGGTGAGTGATCACAGCATTGTGGTTATCTGGGTCATGAAGATCTTTTTTGTATAGTTCTTCTGTGTATTCTTGCCACCTCTTCTTAATATCTTCTGCTTCTGTTAGGTGCATACCATTTCTGTCCTTTATTGTCCTTGCTGCTGCTACTGCTGCTGCTAAGTCGCTTCAGTCGTGTCCGACCCTGTGCAACTCCACAGACGGCATCCCACCAGGCTCCCCCATCCCTGGGATTCTCCAGGCAAGAACAGTGGAATGGGTTGCCGTTTCCTCCTCCAGTGCGTGAAAGTGAAAATGAAGTCGTGTCCAACTCTTAGCGACCCCATGGACTGAAACCTACCAGGCTCCTCTGCCCATGGGATTTTCCAGGCAGGAGTACTGGAGTGGGGTGCCATTGCCTTCTCCTTTATTGTCCTTACTTTATGTTAAATTCCTAAAACCATGTTTCTCCCATCAGAAAGTACAATATACTTTATTATATATTTTCTAGGAACAAGAATCTGAAAAAGTGAGATTTATCTCTGTTGATGAAAGTATACCTTAAAGACACACACACTTCTAATGAGTATAATTTTAAGTTTTGCGCCCTTTTTTTTTTTTTTTTTTTTAACAGGATATTAATGCCCACGCCTGTGTTACTGGTAAGCCCATCAGTCAGGGTGGAATCCACGGACGGATCTCTGCTACTGGCCGGGGAGTGTTCCATGGGATTGAAAACTTCATCAATGAGGCTTCTTACATGAGTATTTTAGGAATGACACCAGGATTTGGAGACAAAACATTTGCGGTTCAGGTAAAAATGTTTGTTGCTCTCTTAAGGAATAACTGATATTCAGGCAGTAAGATTTCCAGTGTTTTCAGATGTGCAGTTTTAAAATCGTATTGGCGTACTGTTGACTTGCAGGGCTGTGTTAGTTTCTGTCGTGCAGCGTAGAGGTTCAGTCACACACGTGTGTAGATTCCTTTCCATATTCTTGTCCACTGTGGCTTGTCACAGAATAGTGAATACAGTTTCCTACGCTCTGCAGTAGCACCTTGCTTTTACCCATCTCATATTCACATCTGCCATTCCCAGACTCCCAGTCCATTCCTCCTTCGCCCCCTCCCCCTTGGCAACTACAAGTCTGTCCTCTATGTCTGTGAGTAGAAACAATTACCTACTGTGGTCTTGGAGGGCTGTTTTTCATGTGGGCGCATCCCTATGTAGCCTGCATGGGTTTAGTGCTGTTTTCATGCGAGGGCCATTTTTAGTGTGGGTGCCCGCTGCCTCTTTCCTCAGTGTATGCTAGCCATTATCCCCTTGATAGGAAATGTGACCAAAGCCTGCACTAGATATTCAGCGAGGCCACCCCTTTGCTCTGCACGGCCCAAGGGCTCAGCTCTGATTTCAGCCCCGCTCTGTGCATGGGAAATCTGCTAGTGCCAGCTGCAAGAGCCCAGCAAGGGGGCAGCAGGGGTGTGTGTCCCCAGTGCCTGCAGAGAAAGAGGATGTGTGGCAACCCTGCCCCTCGCTTCACGTGCCACTTACAGTGGCATGCCCTACACTCCTGTGTCCCTGGCAGGTCCAAGCTGCCTCATACACACGCTGCTGCAGCCATGCCACACCCAGGCTGTCTCCATGCAGCCAGTAGCAGTCCTCCCCCAGGTCTGTCCTCTAAAGTCTGAGTTTCAGCACTCACCCCCCACCTCCGCCAGCAGACGTGTATTTCAGGCTGGGGTGCGCAGGGTGGTGGCATGGACAGTCTGTGCAGGTCCCCTCTCTGATCTGCCTGCCACAGAACAGTTGTTGCTCTCTTCTGAGCCTCTGAACCCCTTTCCTGATCTCCCCCACCTGTGAGGCGGCTTCCCAGGATACAGGAACTTCTCCCCTTTTGTAGCTCCCTTCCAGGGCTTCCCTGGTGGCTCAGACAGTAAAGAATCCTTCTGTAGTGCGAGAGACCAGGGTTCAATCCCTGGGTCAGGAAGGATTCCCTGGAGAAGGGAATGGCTACCTGCTCCAGTATTCTTGCCTGGAGAATTCCATGGACAGAGGAGCCTCACAGGCCACAGGCCATGGGGTCACAAAGAGTTGGACACAGCTGAGTGATTAACACTTTTACACTTTCACTCCAAGGACACAGGTCCCATTCCACTTCCCCCTTTTTTTTTTTTTTTCTTTCATCCTACCTGATTAATAGATCTTTAAAGATCTAAACTAACAGATCTCTCTAGTCCTTTCAGGCGTTTGAGGTCTAGTGATTAGTAGGTATTCTGTGAAAATTGTGCCATTCGCAGATATATTTTTGATGTATTTCTCGGGAGAGGCGAGTTCCACATCCTTACACTCTCAGTTGGAGCCTTTAAAATTTGATCCTTTGGATCTTTTAAGGTTTAAAGTGGACATTTGCAGAGTAATGCATCCTCTTAAACTATTATGTGTATACACAGTGATCCAGATTTCAGCTTTTGCTCAATGTTTGATTAGTTTGCTTAGAAGAATTGAAATTAAGTTGAACTCTACTTTAAAATAAGACTCATATTCCTCCCAGTTAGTGACTTTATCTTTTCATGACCATAGGATATCTGGCCATCAGGGACTGAAATCCTACTTAGTTACCATTTCTTTATAAGTCAGCAAGCTGCTCGTAACTGAACATCTTCAGGACTCACTAGCACAAATTACAAAGGGTTGAGTTCTGAATTCCAAAACACAGAAATTTATTATTGAAGAGAGACATGGTTTCTTTTGTCAAAAGGATTTTGAGAATTACTTCTAAACTAATAGCATGTGTATTGGTCAGAATAAGACTTAACCATCTGTGCTAGGACTTTGATTTTTGTTTCATGTACAACTGTTCTTCACAGGGATTTGGTAATGTGGGCCTGCACTCTATGAGATATTTACATCGTTTTGGTGCTAAATGTGTTGCTGTTGGTGAGTCTGATGGCAGCATATGGAATCCAGATGGTATTGACCCAAAGGAACTGGAAGACTTCAAATTGGTATGTTGTTCTAATATCTGAGGAGTTTGACCACCTGGATGTTATAAAGTTGAAATAAGCATTGTTGAAATCTGTTTCCATTGCTTTTTTTAGATTAATTTTTATTGGGATTACAATGTTGCACTAGTTTCTGCTGTACAGTGAAGTGAATCAGGTGTACATACATCCACTTGTGGGTTCCGTCCACGTGGGTCATTTACAGGGTACTGAGTAGGGTTCCCTGTGCCACACAGTAGGTTCTTCCTGCTCATCTATTTTTATATGTACTGGTCTGTCAGTCCCAATCTCTCAGTTTATCCCTCCCCCACTTTCCCCCTCGGTGACCGTAAGTTTATCTTCTTCATCTGTGACTCTGTTCCTGTTTTGTAGATGCGTTCATTTATGCCCTTTTTAGATTGCACACACAAGCAGTATCATGTATTTGTCTCTCTGCCTGCCTTTCTTCACTCAGTAGGGACTCTGTTCCTGTTTTGTAGATGCGTTCATTTATGCCCTTTTTAGATTGCACACACGAGCAGTATCGTGTGTTTGTCTCTGTCTGCCTTTCTTCACTCAGTAAGACAGTCTCTAGGTCCGCTCGTGTCGCTGCCGATGGCGTTGTTTCCTGCTCTTTTATGGCTGAGTAATATCCCATTGTATATGTGCACCATCTCTTCTCCGTCCATTCCTCTGCCAGGGGACATTTATGTGGCTTCTGTGCCCTGGCTACTTACATCTATCTTTTTGAATTATGGTTTTCTCCAGATACATGCCCAGGAGGCGTGGCTGAATCCTACTGTAGCTCTGTTGTAGGTACCTCCATACTACGCTTCATATTGGCTATGCCAAGTTCACGGTCCCGCCAGCGGTGTAGGTGGTTCCCTGTTCTCCGCAACCTGCCCAGCATCGTTTGCACATTTCTTGTTGATGGCCATTCTGACCCTGTAAGGTGGTAGCTCATTGTACAGTTGTTTTGTTTTTAGTATTTTTCTTTCTTTATTGGCTGTGCTGTATTTTCATTGCTGTGCTTCAGTTGCAGTGAGAGGAGGCTACTCTCTAGGCGCCATGCGGGGACTTCACAGGCTGTAGGGCACGAGGGCTTCAGTAGCTGCCGCTCCTGGGCTCTGGGGCGCAGGCCCAGTAGTTGAAGCGCACAGACTTAGTTGCCCCAAGGCATGTGGATTGTTCCCGGATCAGGGATCAAACTGGTGTCCCCTGCACTGCAAGGTGGATTCTTAACCACTGAACCTCCAGGGAAGCCCTTCGTTGTAGTTTTTTTTTTTTTTCCTTCGTTGTAGTTTTGATTTGCGTTTTCTAATAATTAGTGATGCTGAGCATCTTTTCATGTGCCTCTTGGCCATCTGTATGTCTTCTTTGGAGAAATATCTATTCAGGTCTTCCATTCATTCGTTTGTTTTTTTAATGAGCTGCATGAGTATATTTTGGAGATTAATCCCTGTTGGTCTCTTCATTTGCAAATATTTTCTCCCTTCTGTACACTGTCTTTTCACTTTGTTTGCTTATGAGACTTCATATCATAGGCACTGAACATAAACATTTAAACTCTGTTGCAACCATTAATTCTGATTTTTAATCAATAATAGCAACATGGAACAATCCTGGGCTTCCCCAAAGCAAAGATCTATGAAGGGAGCATCTTGGAGGTTGACTGTGACATACTGATCCCTGCTGCCAGCGAGAAGCAGCTGACCAAGTCCAATGCACCAAGAGTCAAAGCCAAGGTGACATGACGATGGGTTCCACCTTACTAATGTGATTGAAGGTCATAGAAAAGCTCTAATAGGTTTCTTCTTTAAAAAAAAAAAAAAGCTTTACTGGGATATAATTCACATATAGTTCCCCAGCATGCAGTTTAAAGGGGAATTTTTTGTCTCTCCCAGCCCTCTCCCGTGCACACATCTCTGAGGCTCAGCTGGAGGTGATTTCACAGTGTTATCAGCATTTCTCTATGTTTCTAACTTTCTTGCAGATCATTGCTGAAGGTGCCAACGGACCGACAACTCCAGAAGCTGATAAGATTTTCCTAGAGAGGAATATTATGGTTATTCCAGTAAGTAAACTATGTTTGCCAGATTTTATATGTACTCAGAGTCATAATTGTTTTTTGCAAGGAATTGTGAGGAGAGGATTGTTAGTTTCCCAAGCCTTAGTGAATTTTTCATCTTTATTTTGCTTTTAAGAAAATAAAGTGGAAGTGTGGTTAATATAATAAGCCTGTCGAAAAAAAAAAAAGACAGTTCACTTGGACCTGAACATTTTCTTTCAACTTCAGGCTCTTTCTTGAGTATGTATTTAGACTTCTTAAATCCAGTTATATAAATGTGAAATGTGCTAGAAATACTACTGTAACTTGCAAATGTTCCTCGCTCCTTTTACTCAGAAAGCTAATATGAGTAACATGTGCTTAAGTTTTTCAGTGGTTAAGCATGGGGTCTGTAGCAAAAGGTCATTAGAAGTTAGTGTTGACTTGTGATGCATTTTGAAGAACTCCTTTTGCTGCAAGCACTTTAAAAATTTCAGCTAAACTGAATTTCTTAAGTGTAAAATTTCTGCCTCTAAGATATATATGGGAAGTTTGAAATTTAATCTGCTTTCACATTGAGCTCTTATGTTCACTATAAGCTTTTACTACAACCATCATCTCATTTTTTTGTATATAGGATCTCTACTTGAATGCTGGAGGAGTGACAGTGTCTTACTTTGAGTGGCTGAAGAATCTAAATCATGTCAGCTACGGTCGTTTGACCTTCAAATATGAAAGGGATTCTAACTACCACTTGCTTAGTGAGTTCTGATTATTGTGTTCTCTAAGAGTAATCTTTTGGACCACCTTAAAGGTTGGGGAAAGCTTGTGTTTAATAAAAGGACTAATTTCCTTTTTTCTTTTTCCCCAAAAAAATTCCAAGATAATTCTGATATGTATCTGAGTTTTAAAAAGTAATTACAGGTTTTTCTATTAAATGGTAGTTTTGGTGATATAGAATTCTGTTATTTTTCTATTAACCAATAATGATATAGTGGTATTAAGTGAGTAATAGTTACATAATTAGATGTTTTTTTCTTTTAGTTTTTAAAATTTTTTTTTAAACTGGAGGATAATTGCTTTACAATATTGTGTTGGTCTCTGCCATACATCAACATGAATCAGCCATGGGTATACATGAGTCCCCTCCCTCTGGAACCTCCCTCCCCCACTTCTTATTTAATCTCAGAGTAGGAAACCATTCTGTCTCATGAGTCTTAGACCAAAAATATACAATTTCTTTAGAGGTATTCAATATATGAACTCTCCAGAATGTATTTATATTCCAGTGTTTATTCTGCAAGTGTTCCCAGAACATGATCTGTAAGTTAGTAGTATATAAAGAGTATCATTTTAAACCCTGTTGATACTCATCCATTGCTTTCTCAGATTGCTCTTGGTAAAGACCTATCTAGTGTCAAGAATTTTTTGCATCTTCTGATAAGAATGCTTTTAGTCTTTGACTAGAGTAGGCTTCAGAGTTAACACTAGTATTTTCCTCAAGCTAAAATAAGACCAAGACCTCCAGCTGAGCTTTACTGAGCCCACTGAGAATCTGGGTGAAGTTTTCCATCAATTTCCATTCCTTTTTCTTTTTAAAAGAGCCAAGGAAAAACCCTGGTAATGGGTGTTATGGAAACAGATCGGTGACCTAAATTCACACTTACATAGGAATTTGGCAAAGTGCTTTATCCTTTTAGCTCAGTTTTAAATGAGTAACCCTTTTATGTCATTAGCGTTGAAGGTTTCTAAAACTATTCAGTTTAGGATTGTGAATATAGTTTGGGCTACTTTGGGTTGTATTTCATTTGTTTTTTCCTACTAGCATTTTATCTTCATTTCTCGGCTTTTTATAGTGTCTGTTCAAGAGAGTTTGGAAAGGAAATTTGGAAAACATGGTGGAACTATTCCCATTGTACCCACAGCAGAGTTCCAAGACAGGATATCGGTGAGTGTGCTCATGACGGCATTTTCCATGCACGGCCGGCTCTCTTCTTCAGATTAGGCCGGATAGATTAAATGGGCTTAAGGGGTGGTGACCAACATGACCACTATATGGCTTCCCTTTTTATTGTGTTCTAAAAATGGAGTATCTTAGCATGAAATAATTCATGGTTCTACTGCTTTTGATACTTCTACAATACAGATGACTCAGCAAGTGATTCTAACACGATTGTGAAGAATTATTGTGTATGTTGACTCTCAAGCTTTAGAGAAATAGAACTGAAAAGTAAACATTAGATTGACTTATATAAAGATTGCAATTGCAATATGGACACATTAAGAAAACAGATGAGAAAGGATATTTTATGTTAATTAGCTTTCAATAGATTATATTAATACACATCATAAAGAGAATCTCTTTACCAGTAAATGGCATACATCATGAAAAAAATCACAGGAAATAGGCTTAGAAGAAATGTTTAACCTCATTGTTAAAGAAATACAAATTAAAACAAGGATCCTTTAACGTATTAAACTAGCTTAAACAATGGATCTTATACTCACCTTGTCTGTGGTGAAGCAGTTGTGCCTTTATTCTGCTGACAGTGCAAAAATGTTATTAAAGTGTTGCTGCTCTTCAACACTATAATAACATCCCTTCTGGGAATTAATCCTACAAAAACAGTTCTAAAGGAGAGGAATAATTCTGTGCATAATGTCACTGAACTGTGTGTGTAGTCATTTTCAAAATTAGGTTTGATTTAACATTCTGGTGGGGGGTGGGAGGGCCATAAAATGGCTAAGTGATATATCTTATGAAATAGTCCATCATAGAAAATATAATTTAAGACTGTTACAACATGAGGAAATGTCAAGGGCTTTGTTTTGAACGAGAAGATACGCTCTTTGCACTCTGGATACTCACTGTTCTCTTCCAAGAACCTTCCGCTTTTCCGCAACTATGCATCCCTGGTTTTGGTCCCTCCTTTTGGAATACCCAGACCTGCTCCCTGCTTGAGTATCGTCACATCTCTGTCCCCTGGAAGTTCCCTCCGTGTGCCAGCATTTCATCTGTCCTTCCATCGCAGGGAAGTTACGTGCGTCCCCAGGCCCCGCCGCTGCAGCAGCCGTAAGGTGGGCTTCTTGCTCCTCCCGTGGTCACCCCACATCCTAGCACATGGCCCGCACATAGCGGCCAGTGTATCAGTGTATCAGCAACTTTCAAATGCTTTCAGTGCTTCCAATTCTTGATTTTAAGGCTGTTTCTCATCTCTTATTGACTTATTTATTACAGGAGTTTTGTAATAAGTTTTAGCTGAAAAACAAGTTTTTGCCCCCACCTCCCTTCCTCTAGTCTCCCCTCCCCAGCCATGATCTGGCCCTGCCAGGACCTGTGTCATTGACTTGATCATATTTTCACTGTCCCCATTACCCCTGCTGCTGCTGCTAAGTCACGTCAGTCGTGTCCGACTCTGTGCGACCCCATAGACAGCAGCCCACCAGGCTTCCCTGTCCCTGGGATTCTCCAGGCAAGAACACTGGAGTGGGTTGCCATTTCCTTCTCCAGTGCATGAAGGTGAAGAGTGAAAGTGAAGTCGCTCAGTCTTGTCCGACTCTTCGCGACCCCTGCCCACCAGGCTCCTCCGTTGATGGGATTTTCTAGGCAAGAGTACAGGAGTGGGGTGCCATTGCCTTCTTCACTTAAATTCCATTCACCATCATTACAGTCACTCCCTGGTCTTGTTTTGCTTCATCACACCCTCTTGTTAACACCAGAACCTGATGAAATTCCGTGCTCTGCCTCCTTCATTCCTTCCCTGTAGCAGGAGGCCCCACTGACTCTTCAAACTCTAACTTCAAGTAGGCTCTCAGTTCCCCAGCAATTAAGTTGCTTTTCCCTGTTCCACTCATCTTCTCATTTTCCTGGTGATGATATCATATTTTCTCCTTTTTTCCTCCCCTGCACTCCAGTTCATGCCCTGGTATCTGTTCACAGCAAAGCGAAGCATCAGGGAACTTGCAGCTTCTGGTATCTGTACCCTGTTATTATTCTAGAACAACTCTTTGTGCTTCCATCTCAGCCTGCATCTTGTTCTGGGCAACTGGATGGCCTGTTTTCAATTTCTCAAAGGTTTTCAATTCCCAGCAGACCTTTGCCTCTTTTGCATCATCAATTTTCCCTCGTCAGTCATTCCTATCAATGTAACAAATGCTGTCTTAAGAAAATATAAATCTTTCAATCACACTTGCCCTTCCAGGTCTTGTCATTTTTATTTCCTGAATAGCAAGGGCCTCCAGCCCCTGGGTACCGTCTGTGGCCTATTAGGAACCAGCTGCACAGCGGGAGGCGAGCAGCAGGCAAATGGGTGAAGCTTCGTCTGTAGTTATAGCCACTCCCCACTGCTGGCAGTACCACCTGAGCCCCGCCTCCTATCAGGTCAGCGATGGCATGGTATTCTCCTAGGAGCACAAACCCTACTGTGACTGGCACAGGCTCACAGCATTTAGTGCCTGGTGACCCGAGGTGGAGCTGGAGCCGTGGTGCTGGCACCCTGGAGCGGCTGCAGATACAGATCATCAGCAGATCTGCCTGCACAGGGACCGTGTAAGTCAGTTGCTTGGAGCTCATACCAGAACCCTGTCAGCGAGTGGGGAGTGATGGTGAGCTGTATACTTCGTTATATATCACAGTGTGATAAGAATAGAAATAAAGTGCACAATAAATGTGCTTGAGTCACCCCAAAACCGTCCTTCCTCCCCAGTCCGTGGGAAGACTGTCTTCCCCAAAACACGTCCCCGGTGCCAAAAAAGTAGGGGACCGCTGCTAATACAGCATACCTCTGTAAAAGGTGCATATACTGTTCTCAGTTCTTCTACATCCATACCTCCTGTTCTGCCCAGCACACCACCAAAACTGCTCTTGTCCAGGTAACCAGTTTGGCAGCATTGCCAGATTGTCATTTGCCATGTTGTCGTTTTCCAGTTCTCATCTTCCTCCGCTGGTCACAGGTGATCACTCCCCGTAGAATACGTCTTAACTCCCAGGGTGCCGCATCCTCCTGGGTTTCTCCCTGCCTCACCCGCCAGCCCTTCTGCTGATCCCTGTCATCACTCTGCCCTGTTAACAGTGGAAGCCCTCAGGCCCTGAGCCATTCTTAGTCTGAATCCAAAATTCTGATGATCTTAGCGGCATGGTTTTTAAGTGTGTGTGCTGTTTCCCCCACTAGAATCTAAACTATGAGAGGAGAGAATTTTCGTTGTTCTGTTTCCTGCTGTGTCCTCAGTACCTCGAAGAGTTCCTAGCACATAGTACATACGCAGCATTTGAGTGAATGAGTGAAAGGCATAGCAGTGTTCACTTGTAAAGCGAGTGTTTCCTAATTTGGTAGAACAAGTTTGGAATAAGGTTTAACCCATGTTTCTTAATTGATACAAATGTTATACAAATGTACCTTCCTGAGTGAACACATATTAATTGGATAAAGTTCAGAAGTATATCTTGCCTGAAAGAAAACAATTCTATCTCACTGTATATTGACTTAAGAATCCATTGTTCTCTGACAGGTGAAGCATGTCTTTGTATGGTTTTGGTTAAACTATTCTTTTTCCTAACAGGGTGCCTCTGAGAAAGACATCGTGCACTCTGGTTTAGCTTACACCATGGAGCGCTCTGCCAGGGTACGTATGCAGATGCTGTTTGTGTTTCTGCTGGTTACATGAAGTGCAGCTCAGCTGTGTCTCCTCAGCCGCCCGATTGTGTGTGCAGTGACAGAAAATATCAGTCTGTTTAAATGTTCCAGAACGTGTGCTTTTTCATTCTTAAATGATGAGTGTTGTTTCCAGGGTCCTCAATATGTTTTCCAGACTTTGAAATAATTAATGCCAAGTTAGGAGGAGTGATGTTTAGCTTAGTCAGCCAAATTGGATTGCAGCTCAGTGCACATTACTCTGTTATAGCTATAGGAAGGTACCTTACTGCATAGAATTTGGTATATGTGAAAGTTTTCTTGACAACTTGATCATTATTTCAAAGCCTTTGAAGCACAGTTTGAGTCCAGTTTTCTTAATTTCTTCTCAAGTTCAGATTCTATCCACTTGGCATTAAGTTGAAATAGCAGAGCAGATATTAATCATGGTGTTGGCCGTTAATTTTTTTTAGATAACTAGCATACTGTAGGAGAAGGCAATGGCACCCCACTCCAGCACTCTTGCCTGGAAAATCCCATGAATGGAGGAGCCTGGTGGGCTGCAGTCCATGGGGTCGCTAAGAGTCGGACACAACTGAGCGACTTCACTTTCACTTTTCACTTTCATGCATTGGAGAAGGAAATGGCAACCCACTCCAGTGTTCTTGCCTGGAGAATCCCAGGGACAAGGGAGCCTAATGGGCTGCCGTCTATGAGGTCGCACAGAGTCAGACACGACTGAAGTGACTTAGCAGCAGCAGCAGCGTACCGTAAATTCACCCTTTTAAAATACATAACAAAACAGCCTTTAAGTATGTTCACAAAGCTATGTAGCCACCACCACTAACCCCAGAACATTTCCATCACCCCATCCTTAGTTCATTTAATTATTAGTGTATATCATACTTACTTCAGATTACTAGATGTCTAAGGGGCCTAGAGATAGCTCGCATCTTAAATTCTGAAGAGTAGAGTAGCACCTTCTTGTTGCCTAAACAGTAGTTTGTATTAATTCCAGAGAATTAATCGTTCCCAACTAGGAGTTGTTCCTCTGCCTAAGTAGTTTCTCTTTGGCTGTACAAATCCGGTCCTAAAGTGGTACCGGGTGACGTACCAGGCTCCTACGCGCCTGTGTTCATAGACTGGCTGCTTGAGTCGGGCTGATAACCACTGCGCTTTCCCCTTCACCTCAGCAAATCATGCGCACGGCCATGAAGTATAACCTGGGGCTGGACCTGAGAACGGCCGCCTACGTCAACGCCATCGAGAAGGTCTTCAGGGTGTACAACGAGGCTGGCGTGACCTTCACATAGACCAGGCTGTGGCTGACTTCCTCACTGCCCTTTCACCTCTTCATCTGCAGACCTATCACGAGTTTACATGTAACCACGGAAATCTCTCTCTCATGACTTAACAGATAATGGACACCATTTGCAACAAGTCAATCCAAATCAGCCCCTTAAGAAAATTAAGGTTAGGGGATCATGTATAAGCTAATAGGTGATCGTAGAAATTAGCTATTCCAGAGAGTCGTTTGGGCATTTTGCCTTTAAATACAGTTTCTTCCGCCTGCCTGTGCTGCCTTTCTCCATGGCTGCTCCTCGGCACAGTCGGCTGTGGCCCTAGGAAGGCACCTGCCGGCCAAGACCAGTCGGTCACTTGCCGCTTCGGCTCTGAACACGTCTGCCAGGAGCTTTGACACACGTAAGAAGCAGGTACGTGGCATTTTCAGGAGGTAGCATGGTTCTCAAGTGAGTTATTGGTATTTTACATCAGCAAAATAACTCGATCTTACAGGTTACAAACAAAAACAAAACTGTTTCTCTTTATGTATTTTATTTTAGAAAAAGTACATGCTGCTGTAAGAAAATTGCCTTTAATCATTTAACAAGCCTAACCTTGACTCAAGCAGTGAATGCCTATAAACATAATAAATGAAAAAAGCTAGTATTTTTATAACATAAAACAGTATCATTTATAGCTTGTCAATTGCATACTGTCATCCAGCAAAAATAAAAAGCCCAGTAGAGAATTAAGTTATCTTCATACCTGCAAATGATGGAGGCTATTTTTGTTAAGGCTGTCGAATTTACTAACCACAATTATGATATATAGTCCAAAGAATGTAGTAACCTCCTTATCATGTTAATTAATTGTTCTCTTTTGAAGATCTGTTGCATTGACTAATTGAACGATAATTCAAGTAGAGTGTCCCAGAAAAAACTGCTTGGGCTCCCTCTTCGGAGTCTGGCTGGCAGCCCTGAGCACTGCCAATGGCCCCAACTCGCCCTGACTTTGTGTCCTCGTTTGGAGGCCTCATCTCTGTGCACGGCTTCCGCCCCAGTGGGCTGGAAGCAACTTGGGGTGTGTTTTGTTGGGAGTTGTTTGGCCAGGGCCTTTGAACAGTAGTGTCCCAATGAAGTACTAGAGAGTATTTATGTAAGAATGAGCTTTTCTTTTTTTTTTAAACAATAATATCCTTTTAGAAATTTCTAACTACTTTGTAACTGCATGACTTAACCTGGTGATACAACAGTTATTAAAAAGACTACCTTTTCCAAAGCTTATGTTTCTTTTCTGTGTTTTTGTATTTGATATGTTTGCCTTTTTCAGTAGATGATAAAACTAATTGGGTTTCTGAAATTTTTGAAACAAACACATACATAACGTATCTTTGGATTATATTGAGCAGCCCAAATTTGATCCTTGGATTCTTTTCTGTTTTAGTCTATGAAACAAGATCAATGGCTGTTCTCAGGGAAGAGGTTCTAGTGCTTAAAACTGATGTACCAACATAATTTATATACCTTTTTTTATATATAAGTACTTTTTAACAAAGGGAGGTTTTGTTGATTATGGTTTTGTTTTTAATAATTTAGTCACAGGATATAACAAGACAGAATGCTAATAATCATAGTATTCATATGATTCATAGTAATCATAGTATCCATAATCAACAACTGGATTCTAGACCTGATTCCACCAGCTTATATAGCTGGCAAATCTGGAACATAACTTTCAGCTGAACTTGGTGTCTGTTTTGTACTGAGTCTGTCTCTCCATGGTTCTGAGCATCTGGTCAAGGAGTAGAGAAGCCCATGGCACTGTGGTCATGGCAAGCCCTTCCCAAGCACAGTGATGTCTATTTGCATTCTAAATGGAACATTAAAATAGGGGTGGGGGCGGCAGGGAGAGATGTGAAAACAAGCTCCGTAATATTTGGAACAATACCGAGTGGGTGAGTAGAGTTTAGGTCATGTGAAAGTGGGATGATGAATCCTAGTGTGGTCTTTGGCTGACGTTTTGGGAGTGTTTCTGTAGTCATGCTGCGCCTCCAGCATTGCAGGCAGATTGTTTACCGCTGAGCCACCAGGGAAGCCCTGACACCTATGAGGTTAGTATTATCCTTATACCAAAGCCAGGCAGAGACGAGAAGATTACACACCAGTATCCTGTGTGTGTCTGTGTGTGTGTGTGCGTGTGTGTGTGTGTGTGTGCGCGCGCGCGTGTGTGTGTGTGTGTGTGTGCCGGGGCTTCCCTGGTGGCTCGGTGCCACGCAGTGAGAATCAGCTGCGATGCAGGAGACACAGGTTCAGTTCCTGGGTCAGGAAGCTCCCCTGCAGAAGGCAATGAAAACCCACTCCAGTATTATCACCAGGAAAATCCCATGGACAGAGAAACCTGGTGGGCTACAGTCCATGGGGTGCAAAAAAGTCAGACACAGCGTGGCAACCAAACAGTATATGGGAGAGATTATATATATAAACAATATTCAGTGTCCTGTAACATGAGTCAGAACTGCCATCATTTAAAAGTCTACAAATAATAAATGTTGGAGAGTATGTTGAGAAAAGGAAACCATCTTACACTGTTAGTGGGATTATAAATTGTGTAGACATTATAGAAAACAGTGTGGAAGTTACTTAAAAAAAAAACGAGGTACCATACGGTCCAGAAATCTGTGTCTAGGGCATGTGTCCAGACAAATCTCTAGTTCCAAACGATACATGGATCCCTACGTTCATAGCAGCATAACAGAATAGCCAGGACGTGGAGACAACCACAGTGGCCACTGGCATGAACGGATAAAGAAGCCATGGTGCGTATACTGGAAACATACTCAGCCACACGGAAGAGTAAAATAATGCCATTTGTAGCAACATGGTGAGCCTTGAAACTACCACAGTAAGTGAAGTAAATCAGGAGAAGACAAATACCATATCACTTACATGTGGAATCTAGAATATGACAAATGTACATACCTACCAAACAGGAAGACTCAGAGAACAGATTTGTGGTTGCCAAGGGAGAGGGAAGTAGGGGAGGGAAGGACTGGGAGTTTCGGATTAGCGTATGTGATTGAGTATATAGGATGGATAATCAAGGCCCTACTGTATTAACATGGAACTATATTCATTATCCTATAATAAACCATAATGAAAAGGCATATGTGTAACTGAACCACTTTGCTGCATACCAGAAACTAACACGGCACTACAAGCCAATTCCTCAATTTAAAAAAATACCCCTTAGTAACAAAGACACAATAGTATTCAGAAACTTTCTGAATATCCAAGAGCACAAAAATACATACATCATACCTACATCATGATCATGTAGGATTTATCCCAGGAATGCAAGGATGGATCAACATAAGAAATCAATCTGAAATCTTTTTTATGAATGAAGATGGCGCCAAAGGTGGAGAAAGAAGCTGCTGCACCTCTCAAAGCCAAAGCTCCAGTAAAGGCTTTGAAAAGCCAACAAAGCAGTGTTCAAAGGCATCCACAGCCACAAAAAAAAAGGAGATCCGGACATCACACACATTCTGACAGCCCAAAACACTGTGACTCAGGAGGCAGCCTGAATAACCCTAGAAGAGCACCTGTAACAGAAACAAGTCTGACCGCTATGCCATCATCAAGCTCCCCCTCCCCAGAGTCAGCCACGAAGGAAACATAACACTGGTATTCACTGTGGATGTCAAGGCCAACAAGCACTGGATTAAACATGCTGTGAAAAAGCACTGTGATGTTGACATGGCTAAGGTCAACACCCTGATCAGACCTGATGAAGGCATATGTTTAACCGGCTCCTGACTACAATACTTTGGATATTGCAAACAAAACTGGGATCGTCTAAAATGAGTCCAACTGGCTAATTCTAAATATAAAAGTTTTCACTGTATAAACATGAAGAAATCAATCTAATAAACCCCATTAACTGAACAAAGGGGAGAGGGGACACATAATATCAATCGCTGTGGAAAAAGCACTTGACAAAATCCAAGACCGTGTCTAAACATAAACAACAGTTATGAAAACCCCACAGCTAATATACTCATCAGTGAAAAACAGAAAGCTTTCCCTGAAGAACAATGTTCTTGCTTTCACCCTGTTATTCTACATTATACTGGAAGTCCCAGCCAGAGCAATTAGGCAAAAAAAAAAAAGCCATCTGAATTGGAAAACAAGATAAACTGTTTACAGATGACATGATTCTATATACAGAAAATCCCATAGAACACACACACGCACACTCTCTCTCTCTCTCTCTCTCTCTCTCTCTCTACTGGAACTAATAAACAAACTAAGCAAAGTTGCAGGGCACAAGACCAACACTCAAAAATCAGTTTTCCTGTGCATCAGCAAAGAGCAATCTGTAAAGGAAATTAAGAAAACAATTTCACTTACAATAGTATCCAGATGAATAAAATGTCTGGGAGGAAATAAATTTAACCAAGGAGGTGAAAGCCTTACAGACCAATGGAATAGAAACTTTTGTGGTTAACTGATTTTTTTTTAACATTAGTGCCAACATCATTTGTATTAGTTCCCCAAGGCTGCCTTAAAGTACCACAAATTGGACGGCTTAAAACCACAGAACTTTTGGGACTTCCCCGGTGGTCCAGTGGTTAAGAATCCACCTTCCAAAGCAGGGGACGTGGGTTTGATCCTTGGCTGGGGACTAAGTCTGGGCCACAACTACTGAGCCACGTGCCACAGCTAGCAAAGCCCGTACCACTGTGACTAAGACCCAACACAGCCAAAAATACATAGCTAAACAAACATTTTTTAAAAAACACATGGAATTTTATTGTCTTGTAGTTTGGGCTGCAATAAATTGAGGTGTCAGCAGGACCATGCTTTCCCTGAAGCCCAAAGGGAAGAACTCCTTACCTTTCTCCAGCCTTTAGTGGTGGCCATCAAGCCGTGGCGCTCTTCGGCTTGCAGCTGTATCAGTCCAATCTCTGCTTCTGTTGCCACGTGGCCAAGGTCCCTCTGTGTGTGTGTTCTTATAGGGACACCAGTGATACCGGACTAAGTGTCCACCTTACTCCATTATGACCTCATCTTAACTAGTTACATCTGCAATGACTGTTTCCAGATAAGGTTACATTCTCAGGTACTGGAGATTAGGACTCAGACATATCTTTTGCAGGCGGACTCAATTCAACACATAACACCATCCTATGAAAAAAGAATAGACTCTTCAACAAAAGGCATTAGGACAACTGTATATCCACATGCAAAGGAACAAAGTATGACTTCTTCCTCACTCCGTGTATAAAAATTAACTCAAAACGGATCAAAGACCTAAGTATAAGAGATGAAACTGTAACGCTATAAGAACAAACCATATTGATAAACCTTCATGGCCTTGAATTTGGTAATAAATTCTCATTTTTATTTAATTTCATTCCTTTTTTATAATTTCTAACTATTTGTATTCTCTAGTTAATATTGATCTCATACCTTCCTTTAGTTCTTTAGATATTTCTTTTAGCTCTTCAAACATGTTTAAAATAGTTGAAGTCTTTGTCTAGTAAGTCCATTTTCTGGGCATCTTTAGGCACAGTTTCCATCCTGCACACACACTTTAAGTCGATCATAATTTCTTTCCTTGCATATCTTTGTTTTGTTTTTGCTGAAAACTAGACATGTTAAGTAATATAAACTGGGAACTCTGAAAATCAGATTTCACACTCCTCCCCCAAGACTTGCTGTTGTTGAGTGTTTAGTGACCGTTCTGAACTAATTCTAACAGTCAGTTTTATTTGTTGCTTGTAGCCACTGAAATTTCTCCTCAGTTAGCTTAGTGGTCACTAATGACTAGACAGAGATTTCTTCGAGGACCTAGAATCAGTAGGTCTCCTATCTTTGCCAAGACTCTGTGCATGCTGGGCCTCACCTTCAACACTAAGCCAGCCAATTTACATGTTGGCCTTGGTTCTCACGTCCTGCCTGCACAAATCCTCAGGGGTAAAGATGAGAACTGACCCTCAGGCCTTCTCAGGTCTTTACTGAACTATGGCCTCACACATGTGCATGGCCTACATTCCCAGCAGTATGCTGGGAATCTTCAAAGTATGTTGGGAATTTTCAAAGCCCCGAAAGGACATTTTAGCCCCCAGTTTTTCCTTCTAAACTGATTAAAAAAAAAAAAAATTTGTTTAAACTTATTTACCACCTCATACCGCCTCAAGTCCAAGGGAGCCCCTAAGCCTTCTCATTAACCAGTGTTTCTTTCTTTCCACCAATGAGAGGCTGTCTCCTTTCGTTGTTTTTCCTGTGTTTTAGTATAGAGCCACCTATGGGGCCCCGGTGGTGACTTACTGACAAAACAGTGGTTTTGCTTTGCATCTTCTTCCTTCTGTTGTTCCTTGTTGAACACTTTAAAAGCAACATCTACTGATTAAAAAGGGTTCATTCCAAATATCTAGTCTTTGCAACTTTCTCACAATATCTGAGGTACTTTGCCCCCACTCCTACAAAAACATCAAATTTGCCATTCTATGTTTTGGGGGGCCTTGGGATCTGCATTAGTGTGACATCTATGAACCTGACAAGTCCTTTCCAAAAATTCAGAGAGGTCTTCATTTGTTTTGCTGAATTTTTTGAAACTCTTTTTGCTTTGGTTCTCCTTTATAAAGTTTTGCCAAGATACATTCATTTTCTAATAAGGGCATTTTCCCTTCATTGGGGTCCCAGTTTGGTTCAGCTCAGAGTACTGCCAAGTGGGCTTTGAGTATAGACAATCCTCCCTGTTAGGGAAGGTTGCAATCTCTCCAATTAAACAACCCTGAGAAACCCAATGGGCTGATCATTTGCACTTAGGTTCCCTATGAGATTAGGCTTCCCTGGTGGCTTTCCCAGTAAAGCATCTGCCTGCAGTGCCAGAGACCTGGGTTCGACCCCTGGGTCGGGAAGATCCCCTGGAGAAGGAAATGGCAATCCTACTCAATTACTCTTGCCTGGAAAATGCCATGGACAGAGGAGCCTGGTAAGCTACAGTCCATGAGGTTGCAGAGTGGGACGTGACTGAGCGACTTCACTTTCACTTTCCCTATGAGATAATGGGAAAGGGAAACTGTCTTCCCCTGGGAGTGGCTTCTGGCCCAAACTGAGTGCCCTGTCAGATCTTACATGATACCAGACCTAGTACTTGTGCCCCAAAACCTAACACGGGATTTTCTAACTGACCTCTATTAGGAAGGGAAGTCTTGAGCCCCAGTGCCAGAAATTGGGGCTGGATAGGAATGATAGGCACTAGAGGGTTGGATATAATTGGCATAATGGCCAGAATGGCTGGGACTGCTAGCTCAGCCAGAGGAGTTAAGGTTTGAGGCAACATATACTCACTCTCATTTCCACCATTTTCCCGGATGTAACAGCACAAATGCTTGCGCACAAAGGACTTCATCCCTCTTCCCCACTTCTTCACAAAATAGCTATAGAGTCACTCAAAAGTCACTGTGCAGATGAAGTAAGAGATGAGGGTTCAAAGAAGATCCCCTGGATGAGGGTTTGGCAACCAACTCCAGTATTCTTGCCTAGAGAAACCCATGGACTGAGAAGTCTGGCGGGCTACAGTTCACGGTGCCACAAAGAATCAGACACAACTGAAGCGGCTTAGTACACACGCACGCACGCACCAGAACTTTAGGAGCTCCACATAATTTCTACAACATGTATGTTAAGCATCTTTACACATGATGTAAATGTGGGGTTTTTTTCCCAGCATTACCATGCTTATTTATTAAGGGGTTCTGAGAAAAAAAGTTCAAAGTACTGCTGTGGACATCATTTACATAGGATACACTGCAAGGATTTGTATCACCCCTTATTTGACAATGCTTCCCACGTAATTTAACATACCAAACCAGCCTAATTAGTGTAATATTCCTCTGAGATGGAAAGAAAACAAATAATTTAAGATGTTACAACCCTCAGGAAAACCTCAAATTTAACTAGCTTCAAATGAACTTCCTTCATTTAGAATTTGATATTTGGGAAGTTTATCAAAAGTATCAAAATTTTAACCAGTGATAAAAGATCTAAAAAAAAAGAAAAGATCTCAGTAGCAAATACAGGTCACTTAAAGAAACAATTACCAAAAGCATTTTAATATTTTAAGAAAACTTTGTCCTCTTAGAAAACCAAATTCAGGTTTTGCACCACTTTACCTGTAAACTCTGCTTTCTTAAATTCAATCTTAGCTAATTCCGATCACACACAAAAAACTTTCAGTGTTCTGCCTCCAAAAACCTTACACAATTTCTACATGCATATTAATCTGTCCCTCACTTTTTCCATTCAGAACAAGCTCTAGAACAAAATCACAGTTTTCCCTTTAACAAAATACATTTTCATGTCTCATACCTTCTTTGCTAAAGACACACACACTACATCTTGCATACTGAAATGCTCTCCTTACAATTCTTAACCTCAAAACCTTAATCTCCAGTGAAAACCCAAGAAGGAATTTTAAAAATGTCAATCAGCATTTCCTGATTGACACACTTATGCTTTATCTTCCTCTTCTAAGAAGGCAAAAGTTGGTAAATTTAGACATGCCTTGCAGAGAAGGCAATGGCACCCCACTCCAGTACTCTTGCTTGGAAAATGCCATGGACGGAGGAGCCTGGAGGGCTGTAGTCCATGGGGTCGCTGAGGGTCAGGCACGACTAAGTGACTTCACTTTCACTTTTCACTTTCATGCATTGGAGAAGGAAATGGCAACCCACTCCAGTGTTCTTGCCTGGAGAATCCCAGGGACGGGGGAGCCTGGTGGGCTGCCATCTATGGGGTCATACAGAGTTGGACACGACTGAAGTGGTTTAGCAGCAGCAGCAGCAGCAATTAATGTTCTAATATTTTATCCTATTTGAAGGAAATGGCAACCCACTCCAGTGTTCTTGCCTGGAGAATCCCAGGGACTGGGGAGCCTGGTAGGCTGCCGTCTATGGGGCCGCACAGAGTCGGACACGACTGAAACGACTTAGCAGTAGCAGGTAGTCAATAATTCTCTTCATTTAACTTAGTTTCAAGTTAAACAAAAATCTAGAGAAACTATTTCAGATAGACATTCCCCATATATAATTATTCCTATGTGCTGTGCGTGCATGCTAAGGCGCCTCAGTCGTGTCCAACTCTTTGTGACCCCATGGACTGTAGCTTACCTGGCTCCTCTTCCATGGGATTCTCCAGGCAAGAATACTGGAATGGGTTGCCATGCCCTCTGCCAGAGGATCTTCGCAACCCAGGGATTGAACCCACGTCTCTTATGTCTCCTGCTTTGGCAGGTGGGTTCTTTACCCCTAGTGCCACCTGGGAAGCCCAATTATTCCTATAGAATTTACCTAAAACTTTTACTTCATATACCTCTATTTTATTTACTTAAAAGCTTTGTCATTTGTTATTTTTCTTGCTGACAAACTTTATAGCAAGAACAGGTCTTCTTTGATTTCTAATAAACCTAGGTACAATAAAAGTAATATACTTAATGTTGACGACTCTAAGCACAAACCCATATAAATCAAACCAACAAGCTTACACAAACTTTCATACCAGATATTAATTCAATACTGAATATTTCCTAGATCACATGAACACAAAATTCATTTTAGCTAGAGTCATTAATATTTGAGTATTTATATAAGTGCTTAATTTCCTTTAAGCTAATTCAATAGATGAACTTGCCAGGTCAGTAGGTGCCCAATATGCTAATGGAGATCAGTGGAGAAATAACTTCAGAAAGAATGAAGGGATGGAGCCAAAGCAAAAACAACACCCAGTTGTGGATGGGACTGGTGATGGAAGCAAGGTTTGATGCCGTAAAGAGCAATATTGCATAGGAACCTGGAATGTTAGGTCCATGAATCAAGGCAAATTGGAAGTGGTCAAACAGGAAAAGGCAAGAATGAACATCAACATTCTAGGAATCAGCGAACTAAGATGGACTGGAATGGGTGAGTTTAACTCAGATGACCATTGTATCTACACTACTGTGGGCAGGAATCCCTCAGAAGAAATGGAGTAGCCATCATGGTCAACAAAAGAGTCCGAAATGCAGTACTTGGATGCAATCTCAAAAACGACAGAATGTCTCTGTTCATTTCCAAGGCAAAGCATTCAATATCATGGTAATCCAAGTCTATGCCCTGACCAGTAATGCTGAAGAAGCTGAAAGGTTCTGTGAAGACCTACAAGACCTTCTAGAACTAACACCCAAAAAAGACATCCTTTTCATTTTAGGGAACTGGAATGCAAAAGTAGGAAGTCAAGAAACACCTGGAGTAACGGGCAAACTGGCCCTGAAGTAAGGAATGAAGCAGGGCAGAGGGTAACAGAGTCCTGCCAAGAGAACACACTGGTCATAGCAGACACCCTCTTCCAACAACACAAGAGAAGACTCACCACATGGACATCACCAGATGGCCAACACCGAAGTCAGACTGATTATATTGTTTGCAGCCAAAGATGGAGAAGCTCTAAAGTCAGCAAAAACAAGACTGGGAGCTGACTGTGGCTCAGGTCATGAACTCCTTATTGCCAAATTCAGACTTAAATTGAAGAAAGTAGGGAAAACCACTAGACCATTCAGGTATGACCTAAATCAAATCCTTTATGATTATACAGTGGAAGTGAGAAATAGATTTAAGGGACTAGATCTGATTGACAAGAGTACCTGATGAACTATGGATGGATGTTCATGATATTGTACAGGAGACAGGAATGAAGACCATCTCCAAGAAAAAGAAATGCAAAAAAGCAAAATGGCTGTCTGAGGAGGCCTTACAAATAGCTGTGAAAAGAAGCAAAGCGAAAAGCAAAGAAGAAAAGGAAAGATATACTATCTGAATGGAGAGTTCCACAAAATAGCAAGGAGAGATGAGAAAGCCTTCCTCAGAGATCAATGTAAAGAAATAGAGGAAAACAATAGAACAGGAAAGACTAGAGATCTCTTCAAGAAAATTAAAGATACCAAGGGAACATTTCATGCAAAGATGGGCTCGATAAAGAAAATAAATGGTATGGACCTAACAGAAGCAGAAGATATTAAGAAGAGGTGGCAAGAATACACAGAAGAACTGTACAAAAAAGATCTTCATGACCTAGATAACCACAATGCTGTGATCACTCACCTAGACCCAGACATCCTGGAATGTGAAGTCAAGTGGGCCTTAGGAAGCATCACTATGAACAAAGCTAATGGAGGTTATGCAATTCCAGTTGAGCTATTTCAGATCCTGAAAGATGATACTGTGAAAGTGCTGCACTCAATATGGCAGCAAATTTGGGAAACTCAGCAGTGGCCACAGGACTGGAAAAAGTCAGTTTTCATTCCAATCCCAAAGAAAGGCAATGCCAAAGAATGCTCAAACTACTGCACAATTGCACTCATCTCACACGCTAGTAAAGTAATGCTCAAAATTCTCCAAGCCAGGCTTCAGCAGTACGTGAATCATGAACTTCCAGATGTTCAAGCTGGTTTTAGAAAAGGCAGAGGAACCAGAGATGAAACTGCCAACATCTGCTGGATCATCGATAAAGCAAGAGAGTTCCGGAAAAACATCTATTTCTGCTTTATTGACTACGCCAAAGCCTTTGACTGTGTGGATCACAATCAACTGTGGAAATTTTTGAAAGAGATGGGAACATCAGACCACCTGATCTGCCTCTTGAGAAACCTGTATGCAGGTCAGGAAGCAACAGTTAGAACTGGACATGGAACAACAGACCGGTTCCAAGTTGGGAAAGGAGTACGTCAACACTATATATTGCCACCCTGCTTATTTAACTTAAATGCAGAGTACATCATGAGAAATGCTGGGCTGGAAGAAGCACAAGCTGGAATCAAGATTACCAGGAAAAATATCAATAACCTCAGATATGCAGATGACACCACCCTTAGGGCAGAAAGTGAAGAAGAACTAAAGAGCCTCTTGATGAAAGCGAAAGAGGAGAGTGCAAAAGTTGGCTTAAAGCTCAACATTCAGAAAACAAAGATCATGGTACCCGGTCCCATCACTTAATGGCAAGTAGATAGGGAAACAGTGGAAAGAGTGTCAGACTTTATTTTTCTGGGCTCTAAAATCACTGCAGATGGTGACTGCAGCCATGAAATTAAAAGACACTTACGC
>NW_011494913.1:4047545-4050890 GCF_000754665.1 Bison bison bison | reverse complement strand
ATTAATTTGTCAACAAAGGTCCATCTAGTCACGGCTATGGTTTTTCCAGTGGTCATGTATGGCTATGAGAGTTGGACTATAAAGAAAGCTGAGTGCTGAAGAATTGATGCTTTTGAACTGTGGTGTTGGAGAAGACTCTTGAGAGTCCCTTGGACTGCAAGGAGATCCAACCAGTCGATCCTAAAGGAGATCAGTCCTGGGTGTTCATTGGAAGGACTGATGTTGAAGCTGAAACTCCAATACTTTGGCCACCTGATGCAAAGAGCTGACTCATTTGAAAAGACCCTGATGCTGGGAAAGACTGGGGGCAGGAGGAGAAAGGGAAGACAGAGGATGAGATGGTTGGATGGCATCACTGACTCAATGGACATGGACTTGGGTGGT
Source organism: Bison bison bison (assembly GCF_000754665.1). NCBI lineage: Eukaryota > Metazoa > Chordata > Mammalia > Artiodactyla > Bovidae > Bison > Bison bison. Next base: position 4,050,506 of record NW_011494913.1, on the reverse strand, counting down.
TCTGGGAGTTGGTGATGGACAGGGAGGCCTGGTGTGCTGCAATTCATGGGGTCGCAAAGAGTCGGACACAACTGAGCAACTGAACTGAACTGAATTCAATAGAGTTCTTTTACTAAGTAATGCTGGCATTTCTACAATCTATAACATATACAAACACACACACACACACATATAAGGACCTCACAGTTCCCACTCCAAAATTTCAGCCCTGAATCAGGTACAACAACGTGAAACCTATCAGTTACAAAAGAGGTTGGGTTTTGGCAAATGGGGAAGATCAAGATCACTGGTCTAGATGGCTAAACGCTTTTTACAATATTTATTTTACTTCTATTTGTAACTTTTGGTCATTTTAGGAATGAAGTGGAACCTTTTCTTCCTGAGTATGTCCCACTTTTAAACAAGAGGAGACAGGGTGGTTTTTTGTTTTTTTTTTCTGTTTCTTTCCTCCATTTGACATCATTAAGAGTTTCAAATATCACAAAACTGATTTGGCTGTAAATAGAGAGACAGTACCAAACAAAATGAAATGACAAACCCAAAGGACAAACAGAAAATCCTAAACAAACCCTCAAGTTTGGCCTTGGGGGTGTTACATACGCCAACGACATAGGAGACCATAAACGAAGTACTTAACACAGCAAGGATACAGTACGTGGCCACAGGGTCCCACGATAACCCCGCCTAAATCCCTTGCAGGGATCCTAACAGGTACTGGGCTCACACACTGTCATCAGTAAAATAAAATATCATCCTCCTCTCATCCAGGGGTTCAGAGCTGTAATCAGATGACTTACCCAAAATGAGCTTCAGAGAACTTTCTTTAGGGTTAATTCAAACAGTCCCCAATTTTTTTTTCTTTCAGTCTTGCAATTACATGTTTTTGTATTTATTTATTTTTAAAATCAATCTATTTACTTTAATTGGAGGCTAATTACTTTACAGTATTGTGGTGGGTTTTGCCATACCTCAACATGTGTGAGCCACGGGTGTACATGTGTCCCCTGTCCTGACCCCCCACCTCCCTCCCCACCCCATCCCTCTGGGTTGTTCCAGAGCACCCACTTTGCATGCCCTGATTCATGCATCGAATTTGCACATCGGAACATCCATATTACCACGTGTGAAATACTCCCCATTTTTAAAGACGGAAACTCAGGACAAACAGAACACAAAACTCACGTACAATGCTAGCATCCAAAGGAGCAAAGGAACTGGTTCACGTGTCTAGTAAAAGCCCAACAACTCTACGCTCTCCAGCAGGCCACCCCACTCAAATATAAAGCGAGTTGGCTTATTCCCAAGGAAAAGCCCCAAATGAAGAGGGAAGTTCCCGGCTGAACACACCAGAGCAACCTACCCTACTGTGTGGATGGAGCTTGTCAACTCCTAAATGTCGATTTGTTGCTCCAGTTGTCAAGTTCTGGGGAAGCTGGTGCTGCTTCGGGGAATTTTGAAGGCAAGATCTCAGGTTAAGTGGCCCAGCAGTTGCTAGGGCCTTACCCAAAAACTCCCCAACAAGGGCTGGGTAGCCATGAGTAGCAAATCTTGAACTCTAACAAATTTTGGTGCAGCTCATGCCGCTCACCACACTATAGGCCGATAAGTGGAGAAATGAGTTGTTGGGATTAACAACTTTATTCAGAAAGCCAACACAAAAGAAGACAGTGGCCTCACATTCCAAAGAACCATTCTGCCTGAGGTTGGGTTCTTTTACACTAAAAGGGGAAGGAGCAAAGTCAAACACTTCCTGGTTCCCATCAGCCTCTAGGAGAGATGTGTTAATTTCTTCCTCCCTGTAGACATTCACAGGTGTGCCTGGTCAGCATGTTTCCTGAGAGCTAAATAAAGGTATTTTAGCTTAATGCTCAAGAGAAGGCAATGGCATCCCACTCCAGTACTCTTGCCTGGAAAATCTCATGGATGGGGGAGCCTGGTGGGCTGCAGTCTATGGGATCGTAAGAGTCAGGCAGACTGAACGACTTCACTTTCAGTTTTCACTTTCATGCATTGGAGAAGGAAATGGCAACCCACTCCAGTATTCTTGCCTGGAGAATCCCAGGGACAGAGGAGCCTAGTGGGCTGCCATCTATGGGGTCACACAGAGTCAGACACGACTGAAGCGACTTAGCAGCAGCAGCAGCTTAATGCTCCTTACATGGGAGGCAGGTTTTCCAGAGATGGGCCCTTACCTATAATTTAAGCTTACAGGAAATATCCTTTTAGTGATCAACTTGTAATAGAATACAAAGGTACTTTCCTATTACACTGGTTTTCAAATATGAAACCAGCAAACTTTAAGAAGCACTTAATTAGGAAGCAATCTTCAATAAGCTAGAATGTGGCCTCCATAACCACATTTCAAAATATATCTGTATTGGTTTTCTCTTAAATTCAAGCATCATTTACATTTATATAATAGAAAAAGTGAGGATTCCTCATATTTCCAAAGAAACGCAGAGTTGAACATGGTTAATATTTTATATACATACAGACATGGTAACATTTGATATATACATACATATATATTCTACCAGTTTTCTTGTTTGCTTTGAAAAAAATGAACTAGTTCTACATGCATGTTTCACATATTACTAACTCATTTGTACATGTTCCCTAATGATATATGTACATTTTTCTCATTCTTTTTTAACAGCCACCAGGGAAGCCCAAGAATACTTCAGTGGGTAGCCTATCCCTTCTCCAGAAGATCTCCCCAACCCAGGAATCGAACCAGGGTCTCCTGCGTTGCAGATGGATTCTTTAGGAGCTGAGATACCAGGGAAGTCCCTTAACAGCCACAGAGTATTCTGCGCACAGGGAAGGAGGAAGGCCATACGTAACACACGTGTATTTTCCTCCTTTATCCATGGGTGTGAGCCTTGAGGTTACTACCGCGGTGGTCCCTAACCTTCCTGGCACCAGGGGCCAGTTCCGTGAAGGACAGTTTTCCCGCAGATC
>NW_011494913.1:4024051-4047445 GCF_000754665.1 Bison bison bison | reverse complement strand
CAGAGTTGAACATGGTTAATATTTTATATACATACAGACATGGTAACATTTGATATATACATACATATATATTCTACCAGTTTTCTTGTTTGCTTTGAAAAAAATGAACTAGTTCTACATGCATGTTTCACATATTACTAACTCATTTGTACATGTTCCCTAATGATATATGTACATTTTTCTCATTCTTTTTTTTTTTTTCATTTTTCTCATTCTTAACAGCCACCAGGGAAGCCCAAGAATACTTCAGTGGGTAGCCTATCCCTTCTCCAGAAGATCTCCCCAACCCAGGAATCGAACCAGGGTCTCCTGCTTTGCAGGTGGATTCTTTACCAGCTGAGATACCAGGGAAGTCCCTTAACAGCCACAGAGTATTCCATTTCATAGAAATGCAGTAATTGTTATCCAGCCCTTAGATGGCCATCTAAGCAAAAGTCCCATTTTTCATGCTAAGGCATTATAAATACACTAGAGGTAATAAACGTCAACTCGATAGTGTGTTTCAAACCTACCAAGCACAATTAAGCTTGCCAACCAAGTGATTTCTGATTATCACTTTAGGGTGTTTCCAATCTCCTGTTATCACGAATATGTCAGGATGTATCCTCACCCTTTGGGCCTCTGTGTACCTGAAGAATAAAATAAATGCTGCTAAGGGGAACTGCCGTCCAAAGAGTCTGTTCTGATTGACACTAACACTCACAAGTCACATCCTTTTGAGCTTGGGTTTGGATTGGGAGAATTCAAAAGTCATCAGAAACCAAACCAAGATATAAGGTCCAGACACAGCTGGACAGTAGCAAATGTTTGAAGCCAGGACACTGGACATTCCTGGGCCATTCAGAAACTTGTGAAGCCAGTTCTGAAAGAGCATCAGAAATATGGTGAGCAACTAACTTGTTCCACAAAACACCTTTTATGGTACCGATTCATTGATGGCAGGAAGGAGGGAAGGCCAGGCTTTCTTGCCTACTACAGCCAATTTAAGCCTAACCCACGTCTTTGAGCAGAGACTTGACAGAGGCTCCAAAAGGGGGCGGATTCAGTTTCTCCATGACAGTCATGATTCTGTGACTGTCCAGAAGAAACAGTTCTCTAAAGCCTCTTTGAGAACCTGAGCAGCTCAATCTGCCTGATCCTGCCCAGCTCAAGTTGGCCTGTTATCTTCCCTGACTCCTGCAAGAACATTTCAAAGAAAACCCAAAGAACACATAAGCTGAACTGCGGTCCTTTCTTGGGGTATCCCTGAAGCACTGAGGTGTTTGAAAGCTTTGTATAGTTTCTGGGGAAATAGTCTTTTAAGAGATGTAGCACAAACACCAACAGTCCTCAAGAGCTCCTCACTGACATGAAAAATCATCAAGTGAGAGCAGCACATCTGATTAATCTCAGGGACTATGTGACCGCAGTGGGAGCCAGGGTGCTGGCCCCTTGTCCCTGCAGAGGGGACACTCGGGACACAGGCAGTGCTTCCATCCAAATAGGAACAAATCCCGGGCTCAGTGCACACAGTTAACCACAGCTTTTTATTGTGATTCAGGAAGAGCCTGCTGCTGGCAGGCAAGCTCACTGTCCCAGCTTGCCCAGGCCTTCTGCTGCATGCGTGACCGCATTCGTGACTGTGTTGGTCACTGTCTCAGTGACTTCCTTCACCACTTTGTCCCCTGACTCGTGGGCCTTCTTTAAAGCATCAGCAATGGCTGTTGGGAAGGAAGAAGAAGAATGTCCAGGTGAGCAAAGAAAGCAATTCAAGTCACTAGCGTGCTGGTGTCACCTGGAGCGTCCTGTGGGACGTGGCAGTCTCACTGGGCTGCGCCCTGCGCGCGTTGTGGGACAGAGCAGAGCGCAGCTCCCGGATGAAGGCATTCACACTGGGCTTTATTTCTCCAAACAGCCTGCATTTCTCCAACTATTAGTGAGATAGGGCATCTGCTTGTGGGTATACTGCCTACTCAGGCTTCATTTTTCTGTGAACTGTCTGTTTATATCTTTTGGTCATTTTTATCTTGGGTTATCATTTCTACTACAAATATTTTTGTTCACTTTGTGGTTTTTCTTTTGATTTGGCTTATGGTATTTTCTTTTCACTATGGAAATTTTTTAAGTTTTATACTGTCCAATTTAGGAGAAGGAAATGGCAACCCACTCCAGTATTCTTGCCTGAAGAATCCCATGGACAGAGGAGCCTGGTGGGCCATGGTCCATGGGGTCGCAGAAAGTTGGACACGACTGAAGTGACTGAGCACGCACTGTCCAATTTACCTAATATTTCCTTTATGGCCTTTGGATCTCTGTCATCATTAAAAAGATCCTCCATTCTCTGAGACTATGCCAAAATCTATGTTCTTTTCTATGAATTTAATAATTTCATGTATTTATATTTAAGTCCTAATCCATCTGCAAACTATTTTGTTGTAAGGAGCAAGACACACACAAGCTTTGTACACTGTGATACAGAAACATATAAACAAACATATAAACATTTAAATAAATACGTATTTGTACAAATATATAATTTATGTCTCCAATGTTTCGTCCCAGCACACTGCCACCTGATCTTTGGTGACACCATCCTATTAACATTCCACAGAGAGAACTATCTAGATGGCTCCTGCTGTAGCAAGTACAGTGTGAGATCTCAGACGAGCGCAGATAATTGTACCCCAACTGAAAGGAAGCAACCTCGGGGTCAGGCTTTGGCCTGATTAGGCAAGGAACAGGTTGCTGCCAGCACCCAGCTTCCCTCCTTCCCACCCCGAACTTGGCCTTACCTTTCTCTCCAGCCTCCTTGGCATGATCTATCACCTCCTTCACCACTTCCTCCACAACATGAACTGCAAAGACGAGACAAGCCCAGAGTGAGAGCACAGTGTAAGCTGCCTGTCCTCACAGCAGGGCCCAGACAGCCCTGGGTATCAAAAAGGCCTCAGGGATGCTACTCAAGCCAGGACAGGACAAGCTGCTCATCAAGAACCCCCAGCTGGCTTCCTTCAGAGACTGGAGTGGGACCTGGCTGCTAGCAGCCAAGCTGGTAGGGCACAGGGCTCTCCGTGTCCCTCACCCAGCAAGGCCTGGAATGCTGACTAGCAGGCCTTCCTGTCAGCTAGGGACCTGGAGCCAAGGCTGGGCCCATTTCCTGGGTCACCACACCTCTCAGGTGAGCTGCTCTTCTGTCTATGGCTGAATGGGGGCCGCAGCAGGAGGCTGAATGTCAAAGCTTCACCCCCACCACAACCACTCCCCGCCCACGGCAACACCAAGTCCCCCAAAGCAATTCCTCCAATAAGACAAAACTCTCTGCCCTCCTAGGGTGGTAACATGCTAGAACTGAAAGATGTTGGGTCAGAAGAACTATTTCAGATTCTAACTCCTAGAATTAACTCCACTGCTTGGGTTCCCTTGTCCTGGGAATAACACAGCGTTCAGAGAGCTGGTCAGGATCAAAGTGGACGGTCAACAGCGGTTGCAAAGCTAAAATGAAACACAGACATGTTTGCAGCCGTTTAGAAAGAGAACAGCAAACTTGGGCACAAGCTGTTTTTCACAAAATGTCAAACGGGTAGGGCTTGGATCAGCTTCCCTGTATCCAAGGGCCGATGTACAAAAAAGAGTTTCTGGGGACTTTGAACAAACTGAGAATGTCCTTTGTGTAAACTCTGGGGGCTGACTTTGAACACAATCAGACTTGGGGATTCTTAAGCAAGAAATCTTTGAAGCTTTAAAGTTATGGTAAAAAATTAAAATCCACCTTCCTTTTCCTGTAGCATCTATAGGATACTTAGAATAAGCTCTTTTAACATGAAAGCCTCCCACACGCTGCCGGTTTCCAGAGGCAAGGAGTCAAGTCACCAGCTGCTCACCCAGCACCTTGGCTCCCCTCCTGTCCCCTCCTCTGAGCTGCTGCCTCCGTCCCACAGCCACAGACCCCAGGAATGTCAAGCCTGGGGGGTGGGGGGCAAAACAGGTCTGACCAGGAGGGTTGCTGGGGCAGCTGGGGCAACTGGTTTAGCTTCTACAGTCCCCTACCTCCATCCCGATGGAGCTGATCATCCTTGGTTCCCCGTGGGGCCAAAGCCTGCCCCCATCCTGCTGGGGTCAGCTTTTCACTGGCCCAGTCAAGTCTGTCCTGAGTCCCCCATTGGGAAGGAACAGTGCAAGGGGAAAGGAGCCCCAGGGTCCTTACCAGCTTCCTCCGTGGCCTTCTCCGTGCGGTGGGCCAGGCCCTCGGCAGCTAGCTTCCCCAGGCCTCCCAGCATTGTGTGGCAACAGGTAGTAATCGAGCAGGATGCTGGGGCCTGGACCAGTCTGCTTTTATAGATGCCTCTGATGCCCGGCCGGGCGCCGGGACACGAGCGCTCACGCTGGTGGTGAGTCAGCACAGGTTCAGGAGGAAGAAGCTGGGTGGGGCCACCCCACTGCTGTGGCTGGGGAAGTGCTCCTCTGGCAGCATGAGACCCCCACACCCCATAACCTGAGACCCCATGAGGGGCAGGGATGGGAGCATGAGGCCGGACAGAGCTTGGTTCTGGGACATACCCCTCTCCCGAGGTAAGAGGCCTTAGTGTCCTGTGGGGTGAGAGGCATTTGGGGACCTCAGCCCTGCCATTCCCCTGGACTCATGACAGTCTGGGCACAGTTGTGTATCCAGACAAGGCAGAGAACTTCCAGCCTGCTGCCTACTATCCGTAGGGTGGCCTAGGCAGGGGTGTAGCATTTTGTAAGCCTGGGGACCTGGGCAGCCCCCAGCCAGGAATACAAGTGGAGTGGAGGCCGCTGCCCTTCCTATTCCCAACAACTCAGCTCAGCAGAGTGGCCTTGCAGCCTCCACTGGACAGTCTGGGGGAGCAGGGAAAATGAAGGTCATGCCTGGCCCAAGGCAGAGAAGGTTGCAACGTTGACCAGAAGTCTAGTCATCCCTGACTTGCAGTTACCTGGTTCTCACTCACGGGAGCACCTGGATGGCCCAGCACTGAGGCAGCCTGCAGATAAGGGAACCCAGTCCTCCTTGCACTTTGGGGCCTGGCCTCTTGGGGAAGCCCTGTGAAGTCAGAAGTGCCCACCCAAGAGGTCCTAGAGGAGTAAATGGAAGTCCCCGCCACCATTTGGGGATGTGCTTCTGGCTCTAGCAAGAGTTGCCAGAAAGAAGCTCTACCAGTTCCTGAAACATCACATGCTTAGGGAGCCAGACTGCCTTCCAAGTTACTCAGGATGGAGAGAGATGCCTCAGGCCACGTATCACATGCTGCTTCCCTTAGTCACTAGCCCAGCTGAGCCTCAGTTTCTTCATCTATAAAATGGGGGCATCCATGCCTTCCTGGCCTTGTCACTGATAGTTGGTGGGGCCAGGCATGCAAACTCTTGGTAAACTTCCATTCCCACCCTCTTATCAGTGATGTGCTAGGGATGCTTGGCAGTGAGCCCTGACCAACCAATGGGTGGAACAAAGAGTGGCAGGGGTATAAGGCTGCCTCGGAGTGAGAGGGCTAGGAGTCCTGGAGGGAAGGCCCTTCAAGAACTTGCTTATCAAGTCCGGGCCTGGGGCAGGAGTTTGAGGCTGCTCCCTCCACACAGGCTCCCTTACCCCTCAGAGGAGTCCAGGAGGGAGTGGCGGGGTCTAATTAGTGTTTACCTGACACAGGCTTAAGGAGTCGAGGCCCTCCCACATTCCTGAGTGGTGCTGGGAGGCCCTGGGCAGTGGCCAGCCGCCCTAGGGTGGGCAGTGGATAGTATAGCCAGCAGGAACTCTGGGTCACAAGGCCATAGCCCCACACATGCCATAAGCAGGAGCTGATCAGGTCTTAAAAAACTTGGAGAGTCCCTTTAAGAAAAATAATATTGCTATCCATGTGAATACACACACACACACACACACACACACACACACACACACACACGTTTGACCCTGTAGACTCAGAAGTGGCCATGAAAGTGAGGGGCCCTGGAGTTTAAGCAGGTCCAGATGACTCTGGCCTCCCTGTTACATCCAAATCCCAGAGAGCTCTGCTCATGGTTTTGGACAATGCTGCCAAGGATGGGGGCGCTTCTGGCACATGGCTGGTGGGAACTGGCCTGAGAGCCCCGCAGGATGCTCCCTGGGCCCATCAAAGCCCCCTGCCTGTTCCCTCTGAGGTTGTGTGTGTCCTCCACCCCTACGTGGGTCCTTTGTGCTGGACCCCTTGACAGGATGGCAGTGTCAGCCACCAGCTCTGGGATGGCTTCCAGACCCCATGACCCCACCCCGCCAGTGCCCACCCTCGGGGACTCGTCACTGTGGCCCTCTCCTTGGGAGCTCACCAGCTCGACAGGCCCATTAGGGCTCGGCCACTCAGCAGGACTCTGGCCCCAGTCCCAGCTAGGAGCCCTCGGCTACACTTTTCCTCCTCCCTGTCAGACTGCTGTTCCCTTCACTACATCCCCTGGCCCATGGGACCCTCTCCTCCTTAATGCACGGCCCTGGTGTGAGCACCCAGACTCCAGTGACAACATATCACGGCCCCAGATCTCCTGATAAGGCTGGGTTCAGGTACAGATCCCAAATGCGACAGGGAGAGAGAGGGCCTGGAGAGGTCAAGCTGCCCGAGACGGGATCTGGGCCCCAGCCCTTGGTGCTCTGGCCCACTTCTAGTCCCACCAGCCTTCCCACTGTAGCTCTGACCAGCTCCCTGGCCTCTCAGCTCAGCTCAGCCCATCCGGGCTCCCTGACGGTGGACTCCTTTCCAGCCCAAAGAACCTAGGACAGTCTCACACCCTCCTAAGAAGGATTCTGGTCTAAGGGGTTGGGCTTGGGCTACTCCTACCTGGATGAGGTCGGGGTGACTCAAGTAGGAACCACCCCATCTGGGAAGAAGCCTGTCATGATGGGTCCCCACAGAGCAGCCCTTGAACACGGGCAGCCGAGTCAGCTTGTCCTGAGTCAGAAGGTCAAGTCCTACACTTGGGGCTGTGAGAACTGAGCTTTGACAAGCATCAACTAATTATTCAAATGGAATCTGCTCAACAACCCAGTCTGGCAAAGGACCAGATGACTCCATCATCAAGTCAAGGAGGGCCAATTTTTCAGAAGCAATTTGCCAACTGAGCAATGAACAATTCTGGGGGGAAAAAAAGTTAAAGTATGCTTAAATACTTAGGGCTGTCTCACATCTGAAGCATGATAAATTTTTTTTCTCCTGTGACTGCAATTGTCATGAACAGCAAGAGTTTTATAACTGTCAGCCTGCCTATGCTTTCTCCTACTTCTACTTCATGGATTTGAGCTCCCAGTACATACAGAGCCCACGTATCTTATACATACAGACCCCTTCCAGTCACAGGGGAGCCAAGAAGAGATTCCTGGAGACCTGGTTTGTCAGTCACCTAGCAACCCAGCTCTCATACACCCATGGGCAGAGGGCACATCAGAGGGGTAGCTGAGGAAATGGAGAGTTCACAGAGGTGTGGGCAGAGTTAAGGGAGTCAACGAATGATGGCGAGGCTGCTAGGATTTGGAGCAACGGGGGACCCTCGGCCTGGAGGGGCTGTAGACCCTGATGCGAGCTCCAGTTGTCAGAGAGGGTCAGCAGACAGGATCTGCCACTGTCAGCAGAGGAATAAGGCCACTGCCCTGCCATGCCCGGCAAGAAGGGAGCAGGAGGAATAAACTCCTCTCTTCTCCATCTCCTACGGATATCCCCTACAGCCGAACCCAACAAGTCTCGAAGGTAAGGGAGCCTGGGAAATGCAGTTCAAGAGGCAAGTTCCCAGGGCAAGGGCAGGGAGTAAACGGCACAGAGCATGTGGATTCTCTATAAACAGAGAACAGCAGCTTAGCCTGCCAGACTTCCAGGTCTGGAAGCAGCATGACAGCAGCTTACATCCTAAAGAGCCCCATTTCCCCTTCCTGAAACTCCATGGGGCAACGAGGAACAACACAGCAACAAAGACGCAGCACAGCCTTAAATAAATAAAAAGGAGAAATTCCAGTGAAATAGAAATCAGACTTACAGGAATTATTCAGGCTCCTGTGGCAGAAGGCACTGCAGCCATATCTAGAAGACACTCCAGGAAGAAAGCGTGAGCTGAAAATTTCAAACCCAGTTGAGGATAAAGTATAAAGGCTACAGACTAACATTTCCACACATTTAAGAACACAGAATATGGTTCACATGAGCTCTTCTTTCTTAATGTTTAACTTTTTAACCTTTTTAAAAATAGAAAATGCCACACACAAAGAACACCATGAACCCTCATGGACACAGTGCTGTAACCCAAGGGGCCAGACGTCTTCTCAGTTCATCTGAAAATATTTCATTCTTGAGGAAACTTCTAGAGGACTAACTCCAACCAACCAAGAGATAATAGAAAACATTTCAACAGAAAATGGCAGATTGCTTCCAGTATCTTCAGTTACAGATCTAAGACAAAACAAAGGTGTGACAGAATGGAATGTAAATGCCATGTATTTTCACAAAGTAGAAAAGAGACAACTAACAAAAACCAAAAAAAAAGGAGAAAGGGAGAGAAGGTGGAAAGCAGAAAACTCTGCCCTTCTCATCTGTAATTTGATGGGAATCTGAGCTAAAGTCCAAAATGTGATGTTAGTGACTTTGTGCTTGGCTAGTTCAGGGAACTGGGATTTGGAGAATCGGGAACCCCCCAGGAACTGCTACCGCAAGAATCATCTTTGGAGACCTGACCAAGACCCAGCAGGTGCAGTGGCCACAGCCTGCTTCTCCTCAGCCTGTCTGGGATTCACTAACTTCATGAACCTCACGGAGACAGGCCTGGGCTCCTACAGGCTCCCAGGGCTCCCTAGCACCACGTCCACCTTGTCCCAGACATACAGCCAAAGACAAGTCCAACCTGGCCACACCCCCAGGGCTCAGTGTTGGGGGAATCGGGGAATGCAGGGAGCATCCCATGCACAGGGGCAGAGAGACGTGCAGGGGCTGCACTGTAGAGAAGGCACTCGAGTGAGCCTAGCATGGCAATTCTGTTATCTGGTAGGAGAACCACCGGACCATCATCCCTGCTTTCATTCGGCGGATGCTGCCAGAGCCCCACGCTAGGCACTGGGCACGCACTAATCAGCACAGGGGACTTGGCTGGGCCTGTGTACAACCATCACAGCAAAACACACAGGAGAGCCCCTCACCACCAGCAGCGGCCGGACCCATTCTGTGTTTGTTGGGGGCCAATCTGGGAAGCTGAGATCTGACGGACGAAAGAGCAGCAGCCACCTAGACAAGGGTGATTTATAAGGAAGGATGGACAGCATTCCAGGTAGAAAAAAAAACAGCACACATAGACTGAGGTGAGCTGAAGCATGAGGCCAAGGGAAATGAACAAAGGTCAACATGGCTGCAACTGAGAGGGAGGGGGCATTGAGCAAGGAGGCTGAGGAGGTGAGTGAGGCCGGCAAATGAAGGATCTTACTATCATTGAGGCAACATCAGGATTTCAGCTTTCCTTTGTAATAGAAACATACTTCACAGCACCTTCCTGGCTTCCCTGGTGGCTCACACGGTAAAAGCGTCTGCCTGCAATCCTGGAGACCAAGGTTTGATTCCTGGGTCGGGAAGATCCCCTGGAGAAGGAAATGGCAATCCACTCCAGCACTCTTGCCTGGAAAATCCCATGGACGGAGGAGGCTGATAGGCTACAGTCCATAGGGTCGCAAAGAGTCGGACAGGACTTCACTTTCACTTTCACAGCAGCTTAAACGATAAGAAAACTGATCCTTTTGCCTAGTGTGCACTGGTTAAGTTAGGGACTCAATAAAATAACTTGGGATATAGGTTCTTTTCATACTTCTGCTCTGCCCTAATCAGCCAGTTGGCTTTTCCTCTGGCTCCTTCCTCCTGAGGTTAGAAGTGGCTGCCAGAGTTCTAAGCATCATTTCCGGTCACAAAAATGTCCAGTGGAAGAGGAAGAAATGCTTTGTCTTTTTTTTTTGAGGATGAAAAACCCTTTCCTAGAAGTCTCCTGGTCCTCAGACCCGACTCCTCCTCTCTTGGTCTGAGATGGCTCACACACTCATTCCTAAAGCCAACACTCAGAAGGAAAACAGGATTAAGAAAGACTGTTGGGCCAACTGGGATTTCTCCTGAGTCAGTCAGGGGAAGGTTGCCTACCAAAAAGGATCTGAGGGCTCTGACAGTTCAGCCCCACCGGCCTCGAGTGTGGCCCCATGTGATCTCTCCCAACCCTGGCATCCTCTCCTGGGGGCAGGGGCTCCTGGAGATGCTGGATGCACCTCCACATTACTCCAGGTGTCTCTTCCAGGATCTTCCCTTTAGGTCTTTGCCCGTTTTGTAGACCAGGTGAGGCCTTCTTTGGGGAAGTCAGAAACAGGAACAAACCATGAAACTGAGCTTGGCCCTGGGGTGAGGGTGACAGATACCAAAGATTAGGGAGAGAACCTATTGCTTCCTTGGGAGGGATCTCGGATTGGAGAAAGGAAAGGTCCCCGGGGCAGATGGCTACACGCAGAAAGACGTGGGCTGGGGGGTGCGAAGGGGAGGGCTGCGGGGGTGGACACGACACTGCCCCCTGCTGGCAGGTCGCGGAAAGCCTCTAGGAAAGTATGAAGCAAAGACGAAGCTTTTTTTCTATCAGTCTCCCCTGAACTGGAAGTGCCTTGTAGCCAACATCTTGTAGCCAGAGTTGAAACGGCATGGCTATGTACTCGTCCAGAAGAGAACAAGATCATACGGACGGAGGGAACAGTGTGTACAAAGGCGGGGAGGTGGGGAAAGGGAATGGGGCGTTACCAGCCAAGGTGTGCCAAGGGTTCGGATGAAGAGGGCCGCCAGCGCCCGGCGCCAGGGCTGGGCTTATCCTGCGGCAACGATGAGTCACCCACCAGCAGGATTTACCCAGAGCTGGTATCGCGTGCATGAACACGTAGACACGTGCAGGGGAGGTTGGAGGGAATAAAGTTTGCGCCAACTCTAGACCGTCTTGGGGACCTGCCCGACAAAAACGCCGGTCTCCACCCTAGGTCAGAAGATACCGGTGCATCCGGAACGGAAGGGGTGCCAACGGGAGTGGTCTAGCGCGCGCACGCACTCTGCCGGGTGCCTGCGCTTCAGGCTCACGTGCAACACGCTCACGTGCACCGCCCTGTGCGCCGCAGGGCCCTCCCAGGGGGCGTGTCGTGGGCGGAGCTCTTGGCGGCCGCGCCAACCAACTCAATCGGGCGGGCCTAGGTCTTCGGGGCGTGTCCTCGCCCTCCTGCTGCCGCCCGGTGACTCACCGCTGGGTGCGGCAGTCGCACAAACACCGGACGGGCTGGTTAGAGTGGCTAGGGCCAGAACCACTCCCCTGCGTCCCCTGTCTTCCCCGAGAGTTCCTGCCGCTTGAAGTCCTCGCCGGCGCCCAGCTCTGGATTGCCTCGATGCTCCGAGCCTCCTGGCTCAGCTCACTGGGAGAAGTTCCCGAGGCCGTGGCCGTTGGAACCTATAGTCCCCCGCCCAGAGCTGAGCTCCTCGAGGATCTGGAGTATGCCCTTTCTAGGAAGGGCCGGGTTCCTGGAGCTGGGAGAGCGGTTTTGGAATCGGGGGCGGGGAGAGGCACGTACCTAAATGGGGTTTGAACTTAAAATAAGGGAGAGTGGGGATATGCGGTTGAGAAAAGGAAAATGAGTTCTTGGACAACCAGTCTATATTTCCTCCGAATTTGGAATGCCAGGACTGTCTCTGGACTAGGGGCTGAGTTTCTGGGCTGAGGCTCTACTCTAAGCGAGGGAGAGCTGGGCCCGTGTAGGAGTCATGAAGTGGGCACAGGGTAGGAATATATGTTTTAATGAGGTGGCCCACCAAGAGCCTGCCAGAGCTCCGGGCCTCGAAGGGAGTCACGCATGTCTCCCTTCTGTCATTTCAGGAGGCCAAGTTTTTTCCCAAAACCCGAGAAAGTCTCAGAGGCCTGGTTAGCAGTCTGGTCGATGGTTTCCTGGGTAGTCTTGGCAACCTGGTCCATGGCTGGGGAAGGAAGGAAAGAGCAGTTGAGGGCGGGACCCTGGGGAACCACAGCCATGCAGGGTTAGCCTCCCCTGGGGCTCCCTCCCCAGGAAGCAATGAGGACAGAGGGTCTGCAGAGGAGACAGTGCTGGGTGGAGTATGGAGGTGTGCTGGGCTATCCACCCTCTTGCCCACCAGCCCCACCAGACCTTTCTGCCCTGCTTCTGTGGCCTGATCCACCACTTGCTGAACCGCTGTTCCGGCCGATGTCACTGGAACAGAGAGATGTGGGCTTTAGCTCTTCAGATACCACTAACCACAGGGGCTCCACCTGCCAACCCCATCTGTTCTCTAGAGTAGACTGTCCTACATGCCCAAGGATGGATGCCATTAAGGTAAAGTCCTTTGACCAAGGCTACTCAGTCAGTGAGGGGCATGAGCCCTTTCCATGACTCCAGGGTATTATTCTTGTTTATTTATAACTCTGGGCTCCTCTCCTCTGGCTTGCTTCCCTTGCGATCTTCAGGACTGCTGAGAAAATATCCAACAGAGGAAGGAAGGCAGGGCAGGGCCAGGCTGGAACTGGCATCTGGGCTGTGGCTGCTGCTGGGCATGGCCCAGGAAGAGCCCTGCCCCCTTTAACAACTTCTCCCCTAGAAGCTTGGCCCAAATGCCTGAATTCCCACCACTGGGACTTCTACTTTGTAAGGCATTCTCACTACCTCCTCTCTCTGTGCCCTTCCCCAGAGGGCACACAAGCAATGACTGCCAGTTGCCTCTGTGGGCAGGCCGCTTAAGGCATTAGGAAATGAAGTGCAGGAAATAGGTGAAACTTCCAAGGTCAGGCCATCTCCTCTATACCAGAGTTTATACCTGTGGAGAACAGGGTTTCCAGGAGCTCAGATGTGTCCCCCCTGCTGGGTAGGCAGACAGGTGCTCTGGCCTTCAGCGATCTGCTCATCTACTGCTAAACAGTGAAAGGCCTACCTTACCCAGACCCTAGGGGCCAGGTGCACAGGGGCCAGGCAGGCCCTGGATATGCTGCTCACAGACGTCCCTGGGCTCCTTGTCTGACACAGCACAGTCAGGACCACAGGGAAGGAGCCTTTGCACTCAGCCTACAGATGGGAAAAGTAAGGGCCAGAAGGAAGGGTGCTGTAAGCAGAGGCTTCCTGCTACCCTTTTAGCCTAGCGGAGCAACTGTTCGCTTTCCTAGGGCACTGATGAAGGATGGGGTGGGTTTAGGTGTTGTCTGCTGACTGGGATATGCATAGGACTGATTGGGAGCTGGAGTCCCAGGGGAGGCCGAGCCGGAACTGGAACAGGTGCTGCTGGCGCACCCAGAGTCTCCTCACATCCCCTACTCCCCGTCCATCTTCACCCCCAAGGTGTGTAAGCTCAGGTCTGAGGAGGAAAGAGCTGGAGCTGGCGACTAAGACTAGTGACCTGCCTTGGCCACGTGAGGGTGGGAAGGTCCTCTGGGTGAGGACTTAAGAGGAAATTAGTATTGGGGGGAAGGGAGGAGTGCTCAAAACAAAGCCCAGTGGGAGTCTGGAGCTGCTTCCCTCCGCCCATCCTGGTTCTATGGGCCTCTGGGACCCTGGCGGGCAGAGATCGCCTGGTGGCAGAGTCCGCGTTCCCCGCGGGCCTTCACTCTCCCAAGGGCCCGAGTGGGGCCACTCCCCGCCTTCGCAGCCTCCTCGGATTGGCTCTGGCAGTGCCCAGTGCGTCACCCCGCCCAGGCACCGCTGTTCTCCCGCTTGCCTCAAGGCATCATTCCTGGGCTGGTCGGGGTGGGCGTCCTGCCAGGTCCCTGCAACTCCGGAGAGAGCCCTTCCCAGCCGGAGCCACCCCCACCCGCTCGACTTTCCGGCTGCACAGTCCCCTGGCTTGCGCCCCCCAACCCCCGGGTCTATCGGGTGCGCCCGCGTCGAGCTCTGTTCTCACCCGCTTCCTGGGCCGCCCCCTCCACTTGCTTCTTCAGGTCCTGCAAGCCCTTGCTGGCCATGGCTGCGGGGGGTCTGCGAGTGGTTAAGGGTAGCCGCAGCGACGTTGGATCCTGCTCAAAGCGGCTGCGACCCGAGCGCCAGCTCTGGTTTTTAAGGCGCCCCAGGGCCGGCCCCTCCCCACACGAAGGGGGGTTGGAGGGGGCGCGGGGCGGTTCCCAGCACTCAGGGGAGTGACCGGGCCCTGCTCCAGTACCCGCCAGCCCGAAAGCACATCCTGGCCTCAGGCGGGCCGTGATGGGAAAGCGGAGAGGGGTGCCAACTAGTGTCTGAAGAGGGGCTCGGGGCTGCAGAGGGGCTGGATCGGGGATCGGGACAGTGGCTGGGGGCACAAGGGGGCGCACCAATCTTCCTCCACCGGGTGGTCGCGAGGATTCCCCAGCCTGGGAGGGGTGAGGGAGGTGGGGATCATCACCAGGTGGAGTTGTAATTAAGAGCAGCTGCTTTTTATTAAGTATTTACTTTGTGCCTGGCGCTGTGCAAACGCTTCCAGCCTCTTGTGTAACCTTTACAACAAGCTCTTGGAATGGGAGTTAGTAGTTTTTAGGAAGAAGAGGAGGCACAGAGGGTGATTTAGGTCTCACCAAAATTCACATGGCAGGGACTCAAGTCTGAGTCAGTGGGCTGTAAACCCTAGGGCCCTGACCAATGCCAAACCAGCAGGCCCCACGCACTCAGCACGCCCCTGGACACTGCAGACTGGCAGATGCCATCTGCCCAACTGCTGCTGGGACAGGGGTAGGATGGGGGGGCGTGCAGTGGAGAGACTGTGGAGTAAGTCCCACCCTCCTTCCGTAGAGGCCAGTCACTGGCGACTCAAGTGACCCTTGAGTGACCCTCAAGTGACTCCTCGTGTGGCCCTGACTGGGGACCACACAGATCCAAGTGGAGGGGGAATAACAGAAAGGGCCGTCCACCTGTGTCCAGCCGAGGCAAGGAAATCGTTGTCGGTCACCAAAGCCCAAGGACTTGGGTGGAAAGTACCCCAGACCACACTGCGAGTAAGGGAGCGGCCCAGCTACAGGTTGCTCAAGTCAGTTTTCCCGGGACTGAGCCCGGGGCTCAGGGATGGCCAGAGGGCCTCGGAGGAGGGAGGGTCATTTAGTGACTTGGGTGTCAGTAGGGCAGCCAGGGATCCCAGGGACAACAAAACAACTCTTGAGGCACAACCTCCTGATGCTCAAGGCTGCAGGTCAGGCCAGCCCAGCGCTCTTCCACTCGAGTTGGCCACTGGAGCCTGGAGGCCACCCCCTCAGCCTGTGACTGGACCCTCTTTAAGGCCGCTCTCTGATTAACCCTTTCTGGGCCTGTCTCTGCATGTCTGTAGGAGTCCCCCCTATTTTGGAGCTCTGGGAAGTCTTCGCTTACTCAGGGCCACTCAACTGGGCCACATCCTGCCTAATAGATAGGGAGAAGTGACTAAGTCATGGAGGGTCGGCCTCTGGTGTGGGGTATCTGGAGAACACGCACACACACATGAAAAATTGATTAACGGAGGGTTTCTGGGCCAGAGGAAGGGGCAGGCCCTGAGATCTGCTTAGGGGGAAGGAGATCTGGTGGGGGGAACGGAAACCAAACACAGACTAACAAAGCAACTGCCCTGCCCTGCGCGCATCCCTCCCTGCCAGGAGCCTGGTCCAGCCCTGAGCTCTAAGGGCTAAGGCGAGCCCACCTGACTCTTCCTTCAGTATTCCGGAGAGCCCCATCCAGCCCCTGCCCCAGGCCTGCCAGCCCTCCTGAAAAACCGCTGCTACCACTAATCCCTTTAGCCAGGAAGACCTTTTACACTGCTCCAAGTTAGCTCATTGCTGAACTGCTGATGCTGTTTGGCACCAGGCCCTGTGGGCAAAGAATGAGATAGGCAACAGCCTCTGTGGGAGGGACTACCAGGCCCAAGCAGGTGATGAGAGGCAGCTGAATGGTTCTAAAGCAGCAGGCACTGAAGTCAGACCCCTTGAGTTCAGATACCCGCTAGAACAATTTCCTTCATCTCTCTGAGCCTCAAGCCTCAGTCCTTCATGGTGGGGGGCACAATAACAGAATCTCCCCCAGGGTGTTATGGTGAGGATTAAATGGGCTGATGGATGCCTGACACAGCTGAGGGTCCATGGTTGGGGATGGTGGGAACGGCGGGCCCCTTAATCTTGCTAATTCTTACTCATCCTTCCAGTTACATCAAAAATGTCACAACAGGGAAGGCTTCCCTATCACAGATTGGATGAGGCATCCCAGTCTGGGCCTCGCAGCATTCTGTATTTCCCTACATGACACGCACAGTACTTCAGTGTTATTGCTTTTCAAATTCTCTTTCCTCTGCAGGGAAGCAAGATCTGCCGCTCTAAAATGTCTCTTTGAAATGCAGGCTATTTCAAGCTGAAAACAAGGCCCAAAAGACTCAGGAAGAAACTTTGACCTTTCCCCTTGGTTGCCTAGAGAATTAGGTTAGAGGGTCTATTACAGTAATAGAACTACACCATGGGTAACTAGTACATTAACTAGGTATATAGACAGGCAGAAACTGAGAAAAGTCTATTTGTTAACATTCCTCTCTGTGTCCCATTTTCTGTACATGGCCTGGCAAACATTTGTTTCCCGAACACTTGCTTTCCATCTTCATGTCAACTGCCTTCCTCCCCAAACAACTAGCCCCAACACCCTCTTTTGTCTTTAGCTAAAGATGATATTTCAGGTGACTGTTTCAGCCACTTTGATGGGTTACTCAGCTTCCCTGGGTCTCTCGTGTATACATGCTATTGAACTTTGATTTTCTCCTGTCAGTCTGTCTCACATCAGTTTAATTCTCTGACCAGCCAGAAGAACCTAGAAAGGTAAAGGAAAATTTATTCCTCCCCAACACCTCCAAGATTCTGAGCAATGGAAGAAACCATATCTAGTTTGCTTAGTTTGGTTCCTTGGAGTCAAACACCTTACCTGATACATAGAAGATGATTGAAAAATCTGTTGTAGCAATGTCAGAGGAGGTCATCAAGACGATGTAACTACCGGTTGCCTCGTGAGCTGGACCTGAGCAATCAGAGGCTCCCCACCCTCTCTCCTGTCCTTGGAATAGAACACAGACTTGAGAGAGTAAGATGTTGTTGAAACCCTCTTGAATCGAATATATGACTGCATTCATGTGTGCTAAGTCGCTTCAGTCGTGTCTGACTCTTTGCTACCCTATGGACCACCAGGCTAGCCCACCAGGCTCCTCTGTCCATGGGATTTCCCAGGCAAGAATGCTGCAGTGGGTTGCCATTTCCTTCTCCAGGGGACCTTCCTGACCCAGGGATTGGACCTGTGTCTCTTGCATTGCAGGAAGGTTCTTTACCGATTTAGCCATCAGGGAAGCCCGAATATATGACTGACTCCAGTCAAGCCCTCTGTTAACTTTTAAGATTCTGGTGGGTTGGAACATAGATCTATTCATCTTGCGGCTGCCAAGACAAGTCTCATATGTATGTTCTCTTATTACAATTGCCACCTACCAAAAATAGAAAAGAGGTACGGGTCACCTGGGGCTTCTTGGAGAAAGAGAGGGATGGGAGAGAGCAGTTACTCCTCTAGGGAAGTCAGGTACAGCCCCACAGAGCTCACAGCACATAATAGAGGGCTTAAAAGTAAAGCACACCGCAGGTGCTCATGGGATGGGGAAGAATCTTCCTGGACCAGGCAACTTCGTTGTTGGATCACAGGAACAGGTCTTAAATATGTGTCCGGGGGCAGAGGTGGGAGTTGGGACAAGCAGCAGGGACCCTTCCACGTTCCCTCAATAGAGGAGAGGGTATCAGAACCCCAGAAGCCCAGTAGTATCCTCCTCCTGCAGTTACCTGAGAGGACCTGTCTCCTCCGCTTTCTCTCAGGCACACCCAGCCCCTTGGGCCTTCTTCCTGGGGCATGCACAGGCCTGCTGATGAGCAGTCTGAACCTGGGAGCAGGAACACCCCTGACTGCCCTGTGCCTCTTCAAGACCCTTCACTCCTCCCATGGTAGAGTTTGCACGGCTGCGAGACCAGCAGCTCACTGCTCCTTTCTGCCTCCTCAGCGCTGGATGCCCCTGACTGCAAACTGGGATACAATGAAGCTCGGCTGTTTGGCTTTGCAGCCCCCAGGGCTGCCCTTGACCTCTGCTCTCCACCATGGAGGGAGGATGAGCAAGTGGTCTGGACTCAAGCTTCAGCGCCCCCACCCAGGGCTGGAGACCTGGGGCAAGCCACTTAGGTGCTTTGAGCCCAGACTGGGTGTTAAAGGGAAAGGAACCCTGCTGTCCACTTAGCCACCTCTGAACAAGACTCCAGGGCATGATGCCCATAGCCTTTCATGTAGGAAAACAACCACTCGGGTCCCTGGGTTGTTTTGAAGTCTTGGGGATGGTGGCATCTGCCGTAAGGCCACTGCAGCCCACGCAGTCTGGGTGGACATAGCACAGCATGACGCGAATCAGCTGTGTGGCTCTGCGGTCAGGCCACCTGGCCTTCTGCCAGGCCCCAGCTTCTTAGCTCTGTGCCCTTGGGCAAGTTACTTAACCTCTCTGTTTCTTAGTTCAGTTTCGGTGAAACTTGGGACGTACTAACAATTGGTTTTGAGGATTAAAGGAGGTAAAGCACTTAGTGCAGTGTCCCACATCTGGGAGGAGCCCAACAAATATTTTGACTCTTTTTCTCTCTAGGCGGATGCTTCCTCTCCTGCCTCTCAACTGTTGTGTTTTCTAATGATCCTTGACAGGACTCTGCTGAAGGAAGGGAAAGCCCAGCTCCAACCTGGTAGGGAGCTCAAGGCTGGGTGGGGACAGGAGGGAGGAACTCTGGGGTCATGTCCTTCTTTGCCAAGGAGGATGCAAAAAGTCCTCGCTATGAGTTTAGACTTCGCATCTTTCAAAGTTACCATCTGCTTCAGGGATGGGTGCTAGGTGTCCCTGTTCCCAGAAGGACAACTGGCTCCAAGGACACGCCCCAGGGGCCCAGGAGGACCCCTGCCATCAGAGCGGTCCATCCCTGCAGGGTGAGTCAAAGCTCAAAACCTGGGACATCCTGGTCTCATGCTGCAGCAGACAGCATGTTCTCGAGGTTGTTCGCGGGAGCCGAAAAGCAGGGCCGCCACCTGCGCGTTAAAAGGCAATGGTGGGGGCGGGGGCGTCTCTGCAGGCACTGCGTGCTCTCAGAAGGTGCTGGAAATGCCCAGTGCATCCCTGAAGCATACCTGGCCCAGCCCCTGTTCCTGGGAGGGCCCAGGGGGCATCTTCGTGAACAAGGCAGAACAGAGAGAAGAATGAGCAGGTATGCAGTGGGGATTTGAGTTTTATTTGGAATCATTAAAATCATAAAAAAAAAAAATTCACAGTAGCATCTGTGGGTATCAGAAAGATCAGAGGGTGGTGGACAGGGATAAGGCTAGGGAGCTGACGGCACAGGGGGACAGCCTGTGGGGGGCTGGATGAGGGTGTGGGGAGCTGGGCAGCTCTGTGGGTCCTACTCCAGGACCAGACACCCCTTGTGCCAAGAGGCGATGGCATGCTCCTCAGGGCCTCTGCAGATCACTGGCAGCCTTCTAATCTCCCCCACTCTTGGTCTGGAAGAAACAGTGACTTTCACACATGGCTCTGGGGCCCCACCCCTCAGTGGTTACCCTGGCTTGGGGAGTGGGGAGGAAGGGTGTCATCTATGCCTCTCTGCCCTGAGGAGGTTATTCATGAGGGGATCTCACACTCAGGCTCAGGAGGCTGCAGGTCAGGAGGCTCCCCTGTGGGTTCTGGGACCCTGAGAGGGAAGCAACTTGCCCAGGGACCCCTGTGTTACCCCAGGGATCCAGCTCCTACCTCCTCAGCCACTTGCTCTTCCGCTTTGGCCGCCTCATCCTCCTGTGAGGGGACAGGTTGCTTCAGGGCCTCCTGTGGAAAAGCAAAGGGGATGTGGGACCAGGTGGAGGGTGCAGAGCTTCACTACTCTGACCTCAAAGAAGGAGGTCCTCATCACTACCTGGGGGGCTGGGAGGGAGGGAGGTGTGAAGGCCAGATTGGCCTTGGAGGTGATGGAACCTCATGCAAGGGTTCCCTGGGGGGCTGGAGGGGAGGGAGGTGTGAAGGCCAGATTGGCCTTGGAGGTGATGGAACCTCATGCAAGGGTTCCCAGTGGGGGCTGTCTGATGATGCCAAGGCCTTCTGGGAGTACCAAGTATCCTTGAGCCCAGCCTCACCCCCAGAAGCCAGCAGTGAGTCCCTGACAGTCCCTGACTGGGCCTCCTCCATGAGCAAGCCTAGTGATGTGGGTGGGGTGGGCAGTGGCCTCTGAAACCCCGGGCCTGACCCCACCCTCAGTGTTCCTGAATCACATGACCACATACCCTTCTCCTACTGTGATCCTCAAAGACCCCTGGAAGGAAGGGCACGTTTCCACTGTTCACATGGGGGCCCCATGGCCAGAGAGGCCAGGTATTCAACTCAAGGCCTCAGAGCTCAAAGCCGTGGGGCTTACAAGGATCAGGTCTGGCTTGCTCCAGGCCTAATCCTATCCCCAGTAGCATGAGTGCTTCCCTCTTTCCTTCTCCCTGCCTCCTGGATGGGCATGGGCTCAGGCTGGTCCCTCAGGTGGGACCAGCAGGGTTTATATAATCCTCTCCCACTTCCTGTCTCCTTCTATCTACCTACACCCAACCAGACCCTTGCCTGAGATGGTGTCCTGCCTTGGGGTGATCGCGTGATAACTGATAGCTGGGGCCAGACTGGATGATCAACTTGGATCCTGGGCTCAGCACTGACCTCTGGAGGGTCCTGCCCCCTCAGGGCTACCATGGTGTCCTCCTGCCCTTTGGTGGACTGAGGCAGCCAGAATTGGGGGAGGCTCCTCAGACAAAGTACAGGCGGCCACGTGTCCTGGCCGCCCCAGGGTGGGCGCATGAGGCCGGGGCATGAGCAGTCAGTCAGACAGGTGGCCAGTGCTGCCTCCTTCTGCGGTTCACTGGACAGCGAGTCATGGATGGTTTTGGGCTGTCACCAAGAAATATCTCCCTTGAGGTACCCAAGGGCTCACCAGCCCTCCTCCAAAGTCAGCGAGGAGTGTCCAGGCTTCTGCTCAGAGGCCTCAGGGGCAACCTGGCCCCATTCTAAGGCCTCTTTTGCTGGGGTGGGGGAGGGGCCTGGGGTCTCCTGGGGTACATCTGGGTCCTGCCTGGGGTCACTGATGATAATGATGATACAGTCACCTCCTTTTGTTGGGTATTCACCATAAGCAAGGCGAAGCTGCTTCACGGGGCTCTGTTTTCCTATATCATCACAGCCCAGTGGGATGGATACTCAGCACACACCCCCAACAAGCATTTTACAGCTGAGAATATGCAGGCCCAGGGAAGTCGAGTAGCTTCCCAAGGTCACAGGCTAATAAGAGCTGGGACCTAAGGGAGGGGGCACCTGCCTGCTCCTAGAGTCTGGAGATCCTGTGACCTCGGTGCTGTGCCCAGAGCCAGAGGCAGGGTCACCGCCTACCCTTCCACTAACCCACTCCAGGGATTCTTAGTGCTGGGTACCTAGGACTCCACTGGCCCCTAGGGGCCTGTGCCAGTTAGGGTGGAACTTTCTAAACAACATCTGCTTATACATCTGGGAACAGCTCATCTCTGGAATAGGAAAACCTCCTGCCCCAAAAATGAACTGGCTCCCACCACAATCTCCTCCTGTCTCACTCAGAGTCTCTCTTCAGAGCATAGGTTTTGGAGCCAGGCTCCCCGCCTCCCCACAAATTGCCCCTGTGCTCTCTGCTGCCCAGACACACACACGACCAGGCACGTACACATGTCCACAAAGAGAGGCAGAGGGTGTGGTCAGAACCTCACTGTTTTCCCGTCACCAGGGGGCGCTGCTTCACTGCACCTCTTTGCAGGAGGAGGCCCAGCCCAGCATGGCTCTGGAGGGAGGCTGGTCACTGGGTAGGCGGTGACTTAGCAGCTCTGATCTGGTGTCCACTGCCTGTGGGAGGCTGCCTGTCACGACGTGGGGCTCACAGGACCCTGCTTTCGCTAGTAAAATGTGGTGTCTCCTAAATGCTGAGCACCACCGAGTGGGCGTGGTTTTGACCTTCACTTTCCAGTTGGGCCCTCCATTGCCCCCCACACAGGGGTGACTGTGAGGTTCCCGGGATGTGACAACACCAATCACAAACCAGGGCCCCTAAGTCTCCATTCCCCTGTATGTTGCTGCTGCTGCTAAGTCGCTTCAGTCGTGTCCGACTCTGTGTGACCCCAGATACGGCAGCCCACCCCGTCCCTGGGATTCTCCAGGCAAGAGTGCTGGAGGGAGTTGCCATTTCCTTCTCCAGTGCATGAAAGTGAAAAGTGAAAGGGAAGTTGCTCAGTCGTGTCCGACTCTTAGCGACCCCATGGACTGCAGCCTACCAGGCTCCTCCATCCATGGGATTCTCCAGGCAAGAGTACTGGAGTGGGGTGCCATTGCCTTCTCCGCCCTGTAAGTTAGTGGGATGATAATGCTTCTTCCCCAGCTGGCCTCCGTGGGCCCAGGAGACAGGACAGGCCCCGAGCTAGGGACTGGATCTCACCTTGTGCACCACTCCAGAGGTGACTGCAATGCTCTCCAACTCCCCCACAGTCTTGGTGGCCACGGTGTTGACACTGGAGACCACGGCCTCACTCACAGCGTTGGCCTGCTCCTTGGTCTTCTCAGCCACTGTGGGAGGAATCTGGCAGGCGTTGGCCCTGATCCCACCCAACCCGGCTCCGGCCTGCCCTGGGCCCTCAAAACTCTGCTCTACTGGAGACCTAGGCTGTCCTCTTTCTGACTCCCTGGAAAGTCTGATGATGATCAGGTGGTCCACCCTGGGCCTACCTCCAGCTTCTGGAGGCCTGGGTCCTAGTACAGCAAGGGGGTAAAGAGGGCCCCAGGCTTGGGTCTTTAGTAGCCAGGTGCAAAAGTCTCCTGATGTCCCACCCTCCATGTCTGCCGGTCCTGGGTCACCTTACCTGAAGTCACACTCTGCACAACACCCTCTTTGGTCTTAGCTCCTGTGGAGGAAAGGGAGGTGTCAGCCCAAGCCCACTCCAGGTGTTGGGAGGGGAGTGGTCAGGGCAAACACACCACAGAACAGCTGGACAAGCTGCAGAGTCGGTGGGGAGGGCGGATGGTGTCCGGGGGCCAGCCATCCTTTCAAAGGCCACTTCCTGCTATGTCTGGAGGAAGGGGATGGATGGGAAGTGGACAGGACAGGATGCAGGGAAGAGAGAGACCAGCCTGAGGTAGGGTCTGGTGGGTGGACCTCGAGTGGGTGTGGCCTGGGCCTCGGAGCTGGGATTGATAGGGTCAACAAGAGCTGAGTCATCAGCTTGGCCTCCTCTTTGGAAGGAGCTGAAGGGGAAGGGGGCTTGGGAGGCTGGCCAGGATGCTGAGGGTCCATCTCATCTCCCCGAGGTAGCCCTTCTTTCTGGGCAGGGTGCGGACCTACGGCCCGGCT
>NW_011494913.1:4014033-4023951 GCF_000754665.1 Bison bison bison | reverse complement strand
GCGGCCCGGCTGCTGAGTCCCTGCTTGCTCAGCCCAGGGCTCCAGTGTGGCTTCTTCTCTAAGTCGCGGGGCTGTGGGGGATACTGGGGCGGGGTGCTGGTGTGTCGCGGTGTGTGCATTTGTGCTCACACACAGGTGTGTCTGAGGGCTAAGTGCCTCTCCTGCCGTCCTGCCTGAGACCCCTCAACCCCACAGAGGCCCAGACAGACAGGGGTGTACAGGAGAGTGCGGGGCCTCTGGGCCCAGGAGTCCTCATCCCTCCCTGGGGTCAGGGGATAAAGTCCAGTCCAGGAACCTAGCAGCCACCGAGCCGCCCCTCCCTGCCGGCTCTGCCGCGCCCAAACTCACCCACATACATGACACCCTCCTTGGTCTTCTCAGCTGCCTCTGTCACTCCCTGCTTGGTCTTTTCCACGGCACCTACCACACCCTCCTTGGCAATGGAGAAACCCTTCTTGAAGATGTCCATGGCGGTGGGCAGGGATGGGAGTCTGACTCCCCAGATGAGCTGTGACCGGAGCTGGCTTGAGTGCTGCTGCAGCCTCTGTCCCTGCGGCTGCCTCTTATTGACGCCGATGAAATATTGATGATGCAGCGGCGGCTGATGGGAGCCCGGCCAGCCCAGGGGAGGGGGCGGGGAAGGAGGGAGGGAGGGAGCAGAATGCCCCCACCTTCTCCCAGGGTCCCCTGGGCCTCTGCTGGCTCAACCCTCCCCCCGTCCCCTGCCCCCTACAGACCGTAGCAGGTTGGACACATCCTTATCCATCACTGCCCCGCATTCATTTGCCACCCCGGGCACCTACAGGGGCCACCCTGACTAGGTGCTCCCAGGCCTGGGGCTGTTGAGTCTGTGTACCTCTGGGGCGGAGAGGGGCTGCGGGGGAGTAGACACAGAAAAGAAAGGCGCCTCTGCTACTGGCGTCCCAGGTAGGGCAGGGGTCAAGATCAAGCTGGCCTGTCGGGCAAGAGTGGCCAACCTCCCGGACTGGCCTGCCCAACTTCTCCCCAGCACCGTGAATGCCCCCATCCTGGGGCTCGGGCAAGGCCAGGTGGAAGAACTGGGCCACAAAAGGCTAACCCATGGCCCGGGCCCAGCTACAGACTGTGTGACCCTTTCTCCATCTGGGCCTCCACCCACCTGCTGGCTCCCACAGCCCAGCGGTGAGAGACGCTGAGTAGGCACGAGTGCCCCCGCGTCCCGGCCGCCCACATGGATGGGCAGCAGGTTCCCCGAGGCTCATCTGGCCGCTTCCTCCTGACGCGCTTCCTTCCACCTCCATGCTGGTGCCCTTCTGACTCCCACAGGGACATGCTCTGTGGGACCACCTCCCCCTGTGTCTCCCACACCCAGGGTCTCTGACCGAGTCCTCCTTGGCCACAGGAACTGGCCTGCGTGGCTGGCTGCCCCTGTGGGGCCAGGCCGCGGGTGAGCGGGCGGACGGGACTCACTGGGGGGGCCGGCCCAGGCCACTTCCTCTCTTTGTTGTCCCTGTGCTTTTTTTTTTTTCCTTCTGAGACTTAACTTAAAGACGACGTCACCGGCACTTTCGGGAGTCACTACAGAAGCTGAGTCTGCCCCAAGCCAGCATGATCCTGACACTGCTGTTTGGCCTGGGGGGGCCCCTGGGCTGGGGGATGCTGGGGACCTGGGCACAGGCCCCTGGTACCAGTTTCTCTGATCCACACAGCCCCCAGCCACCTGGAGTCTGGAGGGCAGAGGCGGAGGACTCCAGCGGGGACCCTGTCAGACGGTAAGGAGGGCCTGGACCTGGGGGAGGATATGGCAGAGGAATCTCAGTCCCAGCTCAGCCAAAGCAGGGACTCTCGGGACCTCAGCTACTTGTATGTGAAATAGGTTTATATCATCTATCTGCTGAACCAGCTGTGAAGCTGAATGAGGCTCTAGGAATCAAGCTCGCCTTTAGAAGATCACCCCCAGCCAGTCTGGACTGGACACCCCCAGTCCCCCAGGACCTAAGGACCACATGGAGTTCCCTGCCTGACCCATGGCAGGGAATGGGACTGGAGGCTGGGCAGGGCAGGGCAGGAGCACTTTATGCCATCAAACACCAGCATGGGAGATGGTGAGGGGCTGTGGTTCCAGAAGTTTCCACCTGGCTTGGGAGTGGCTCCTGTTCTCGGAACTCAGTTCTGAAAGCTGAACCCGGCTGAGGCTGGCCTGGCCTAAGCCCTAGAAGACAGACGCTCCTGGGGACCGGACTTGGATCTGAGTGCCTGGGGAGGGGCACAGCTGAGCAGTGGGCAGACAAGGCACCCTGCTCCATCTCCAGAACAAAAAGGAGGCTGCGGCATCCAGCGGGCTCTGCTTCAGCACCCCTCTGGAGATGGGCAGAATGGACTTAGGACTAGACTGGGACCCCGTTTTCTAGTCCTTTTATTTGTCCAGGGTCAGGGATCCTCCGGCTGACAAGGTGTTGGGAATGCGAGTCCCTCCTCGGGGGACCCTCAGTCAGAGCAGCAGGTGCCATTTGTCAAACCCATCTCTGGGCATCTTGCCAAGTGTTATCTCTGTTAATCCCCTCCACCTAGGGGAGCCTGAGGCTCCGAGAGGCTAAGCATCTTGCCAAGGTCACGCAGCCGAGGAGAACTAGAACCAAGATCTGAGTCTGACTCCAGAGATCATACTCTGGCTCTGGTCCCAGGGGTGTCTTTCCCCCGGCACCGCCCCCACTCTTCCCACCTCCACACACAAACCAG
This sequence comes from Bison bison bison, assembly GCF_000754665.1. Taxonomy (NCBI): domain Eukaryota; kingdom Metazoa; phylum Chordata; class Mammalia; order Artiodactyla; family Bovidae; genus Bison; species Bison bison. Next base: position 4,021,233 of record NW_011494913.1, on the reverse strand, counting down.
ACTTGGTTGGGAGCATCCATGTGGATTTGGAGGGTGAGAAGGGCCAATGTACAGTCACCAGAGTCTCCTGGGCTGGCTGAGATTCACAGTCACGTAGGCCTGGCCCATACCTGCCCAGGACAGCTCTCATATAGCTCTGATGGTTCAAGGTGAAAGTGTTTGTTGGACACTTTCCCCAAAGCAGAATGGACAGGGAGAGGCGGGAGGACCAGATTAAGCGAGCGTGCACTGCCCCTCAGTGATGGAAGGGTGGCCGTGCGGGAGGACAGGGAAGAAGCTGGGCCTTGAGAGACCTCCTTCCTGCCCTGTTCCCGCTTCTGCTCAGAGCTGGGAGTACAGGTGGCTCTTGGCAGGGGAACCCAGGCTCTGATTTCAGGACCAAGAATCCTGCCTTCCCTCCCCAAAGCCGTCAGCCCCTGTTTCTGGGCAGCTTACCTCCCCCTGATGAAAGGGAGTATGAGGGGCCCAAGAGGATGGGAAGGAGGGAGGAGATATCCCCTTTCTCCCCCAGTCTACACCTGCCCCCCTCACCCGCACCGGGGCTGTGGGGAAGGTCTGCATTCCTTTAGTTCCTGGGAGGGTGGGTCTCTGGACTGCTCAAGGCCTGAGGCAGTCACTCAGCCTTGGCCTGGGGGTCCCAGCGCATGTGGGTACGTGCACAAGGGCACTCTGGCCCGGGAATGCCCAGGCAGGAGTCTGAGGGCATCCCCGATTCCAAACCCTCCGGGGGCTCCCAGCAGGCCTGCTGGTCTCCTGCCCACAGCTCAGAAGCTGCAGGCCCCACAGGTCAAGCTGAGGTTGTCAAGGCCTCCAGAGGGGCTGGTGAGAAAGGAAGGAAGTACAGCACAGCTTCCTCAGGCTGATTGCTTCCTGTGGTCCCACGAAGGGAGAGGCGGAAACGCAGCCCCAGCCCCTCTCCGGCCACAGGGGAAGGGGAGGCAGAACAGGCTCTCCACACTCAAGCAGGGGCTCCACACCGCCCAGCACAAGCCTGTGGCTCTTCCCTCAAAGCTGCTGGAGCCAGTCTGCCCTGCATTTGTCCCTCCTACCTCTATCTGGGGCCTGGGGGCCAGGGCAGGCATTGAACACAGACCCAGATGAGACCACGTGCAAGGAGAAGCTTGAGCAAACCGACCTAGTGCTGGATCCGAGAATAAAGGAGGAACGTGGTTGGTGTTTCCTACATCCCCAGGACCCTGTAGAGCTGGGCCCAGTGAGCCAGCGACATGGGCATTTGGACATTGTGAGGAAGAGGCTCTTTCTTTGCTCCCAGCTTTTTGTAAAGCTGGGGAGAGCAAGAGGTTAGGATATGGGCTCCTCAGATGCAGGGCCACTTCCCAGGCAGGACTAAGTCCACTGTGGGGAGTGAGTGAAGGTCGCCCAGTCGTGTCCAACTCTTTGCGACTTCATGGACTGTAGCCCACCAGGCTCCTCTGTCCATGGAATTTTCCAGGCAAGAATACTGGAGTGGGGTGACATTCCCTTCTCCCAGGGATCTTCCCAACCCAGGAATCGAACCCACTGCTGTGGGGACTGAGCGAAGACCCAGGAAAGGCATCCTATCTCTCATGGTTATGACAGTACTGCAAGGTGGCCACTGTTCTCTCCACTTTAGACGCTGGGAAGCTCAGAGGCGTGGGGCTGCCACCTAGGGCTATATAACTGTGGTGGCTCAGATGGTAAAGAATCTACCCGCAATGTGGGAGATCCAGGTTTGATCCCTAGGTCAGAAAGATCCCCTAGAGAAGGGAATGGCTTTCCACTCCAGTATTCTTCCATAGGGAAAAAAGAGTCAGACACAAAGTGTTGGACACGTCTGAGCAACTAATACTTTCACTTTCAGGCCTACATTGGCTGGGAAGCAAATCCCAGGTGTCCTCAATTTTGTCCTGTTTTGTCTCCCCTAAGAGGGGTGGGAGTCTAGGAGATGCTCCTCGCAGCAGCCTAGCTGGGCTAGTCACCAGTATCAGTGAGACCCCAAGAAGTGTTTCCAACTGTTGCAGCTGGGAGCTTGTGGCCCAGAGAAGTCATGCATATCTCTGGAAGTCACACGGGAGCAGGGTGGAGCCCTGACTCTGGTCTCTGGGCTGTGGCTACACGGTCCGCCCTTGTATCTGTTCTCCAAGGCCCAGGGCCCTGGGCACTAACAGGGAAGAGACTCACTGGCATGAGCTATGCTCAAGGAATCCTGGCTCTGGCTGGACACCAAGTGGGCCTCGGGCTCCCCTGCTCAGGCCCCTCTGTGGCTGAGAGACGAAGTCTGACAAAATTCTCCCCTGGAGTCATCACATTCACAGCTGCATTCAGGGCCTCAGAAAGCAAGAATGTTGAGAACACAACCTCCTTCACAGACAGGCTTAAGGGGCAGTTGGATGTGGGTTTTACTGGCTGGTTAAGAAGCACTTAAGTGCCCCAAAGGGGCACAACAGCAGCACATTCATAATTCAGGAGGCTTTGGCTAACAGCCCTTTCCCTGCTTGACACTTTCTCTGCCTTCCTCAAAGCCTCCCCCTCACTCCACCCACCCCTGCCCCCAGGGAGGGGCTAGAAGTGGGAATCTTCTCCACATTTCCAGGACAGAGGAAGGGCCTTGCTCAAGGTCACCCTGAGTCCAAAGACAAGGAAGGGAGGAAAGTCTAGGACTCCCAGATCCAATTAAAAGCTCTAAGGGGGGCAGCAGACTCTCTCCTGCCTGGCGGGGGGCGTCAGATCAGGCCAGGTCAGAGGCCCAGGACAGGCCCAAACCAGGCTGGAGACCCCCCACACTCATTTCGAGGCTGGCACCTGCCTCTTGGTAGACCACTGGGAGATGAGGGTGCCAAGAGGGCCCGGGCGCCCAGCCAGGAGGCAGGGAGAACAATGGGGCACTTCAGCGAGCAGGGCTGGGGGCTCAGTAGGCCAGCGAGAGACTGCCGAGAGCTGTAGGAAACCAAAGCAAAGGTCAGGAATGTTCCCAGGGCTTCTGGGCCAGCAGCCTGTACGGTGCCAAGGGCATGGAGCTGCCAAGGGAGGGGCGTATGGGCAGGGAGAACAGTGGCCACTGGAGCCTGAGGTTTGGGCAGGTCTGGAGAGAAAGTTCCTAGGCAGGAAGGGTGGGCAGCACCACTTCCAGTTCTAGGAACCTGAGGTGGAAAGTCCCGGTCACTCCCAGCAGGCTGGCCCAGACCCGGTGCTCTCAGGGGGCAGGCCCTCTGGATCCTCTGCCGCAGTTCAGAGAGCACGTGAGAAGCAGAGCTTTGGTACAGTGGGCGTTTCTTAGCCTCCGCTATCAACATTTGGGGCTAGCTCTCTGTTGTGAGGAAAGGGGCTGTGGCCTCCTCCCACTTGAGGCCGGGAGCCTCCCCATCCCCAGAGCTGTGTCAGCCACGTGTGTGTTCTGCTCAGCTGCTCGGTCACTCAGCCCACCAGGCTCCTCGGTCCAAGGATCTCTAGACGAGAATACTGCAGTGGGTTGCCATTCCCTTCTCCTGACGCAGGGGTTGAAGCTGTGTCTCCTGAATTGGCGGGCAGATTCTTTACCACTGTGCCTCGTTGCCAGATTCAAGTGGGGTGGACCACTTCTCCTCCCAACCCATGTCCCATTGAGAACAGCTGGTTTACAGAAATACTTCTCCCTAGATCTGAGCACGTTCCAGGAATTTCCATGGGGCCTTAAACGGGAGGCTTTGACAGGCGACCACCTTACTTCCCCCCAGGGCCTGACCTCTGGGCCCAGCTCTCTCACAGTACACAGCTTCTGTGTTGAGTGTGTACACTTGCTCCCATCCTGATTTTTGTGTGCCCCTTCTACCATTTAATAGTCCCCTGGGGATGTACAGGCCCCTTCCGGGTCTTTGATGTATCTTGTGCCAACATCCCACTGTTTTCTGGATTGATTTTATTGTATTGGTTGCACTGCAAGGCTTGTGAGACCTTAGTTCCCTGACCAGGGTTCAAACTCCTGGCCTTGGCATTAAAAACATGGAGTCTTAACCACTGGACCACTGGGGAATTCACGTCCCACTGTTTTTATTCCTTGACATTAGCGTCGGTCATGACCGTTAGAGAAGATCCTCCTCACTCGTCTTCCAAGATGTTCTTGCCTGTTCACCTGCATTTTGTCTTCCAGCTGGAAATTATTATTATTATTTTTTTTAGTCGTATACAACCACAAGCAAGACTTAGAAAACTCTGGAACGGTGGGTCAAATCTGGGCGCCCACCTGTTTTGTAAATAAAGTTTTATTGGAATGCAGCCATGCCTGTTTATTTACATACAGTCAATGTCCGCTTTCCTGCTACACCGGTACAATTGAGTAGATGCAACAGAGTCTGCATGTCCTGGAAAGCCTATGCGTCCTTCTCCCCAACCCCCCGCACAATTTTAATTGTTCCTGAAATAAGCAATTATCTTCATTTTTGCTTCAGTTCTGTCCTTTTGCTTCGCTTTCTGTGTCGTCGTCGCTCAGTTCCAAACCCTTGCCGGCTTCCGCGTCCGCCCTTCACTCATCCCTGCCGGGTGTCTGGCCGCCCGTGTTCTCTTGGGAGCCTCTCTCAGAGCCTCCAACCGTGTTCCCGGCCGGACCACTGCCCACGCGCCCCTGCCTGCCGTCCCGGGGTCTCCCTTCTCGCTTCTGTGCCGGAACTCCTCTCGCCTGCTGCCGTTCTCCGTTTCGCGGCGATCTCTCCCGTTTTGGTGAAGCACTTCTGGCACAGTGCTCCTCAGTCCGGGACTGTGCCTTAGAATGACCCACAGAGCATTAAAATGGGGATGCCCAGGCCTCCCTGGGCAGGGAGAATTCTCCCAGGCCCAGAGAATTTCCTTTAACTGGGGCTTGCAGTGGGGCTTGCAGGGTCATTGTTTTAAAGTGCCACAGGATGCTTCTGATGTGAAGATTTGATGGCAAGATTGCAAACTACTGATCTAGTAGCTCCCTGATGAGGGTCCTGGGGCAGCAGGGAATGCTTTAAAATCTGGCTGGTGGAAATTGTCTTCATTTTGTGCTCCTTAAACTGATAGTTAGGCTGAGTATAGGATTCTAAACTGGAGATAATTTTCCTTCAGTATTTTGAAGGTGATTCTTTACTTTTAGTGTCTGGTATTGCTGTTGAGTAGAGAAAGAAATGGCAACCCACTCTAGTATTCTTGCTTAGAGAACCCCATGGACAGAGGAGCCTGGCAGGCAATAGTCCTGGAGTGGATTGCCATTTCCTTCTCCAGGGGAATCTTCCCAACCCTGGGATCGAACCCGGGTCTCCTGCATTGTAGACAGACGCTTTACCGTCTGAGCCACCAGGTAAGTCCAGAGAAGGAAATGGCAACCCACTCCAGTATTCTTGCTTGAAAAATCCCATGGACAGAGGAGCCTGGCAGGCTACAGTCCATGGGGTCGCAAAGAGTCAGACACGACTGAGTGGCTAACACACACACATTGATTGCCGAGAGGTTCAGGGCTGTTCTAATTACTGATGTATATGGGGGCAGAGTGCAGGGGGGCTTGGAGAGTGTAGAATGGTTCTCAGTCCTAGAGTTCCAAAATTTCACAGATGTGTTTTGCTGTGCATTTATTTTCATTGTGTTGTGGGTAACTGGTGGGCCCTTTGAATTTAAAATTCCAAGTCCTTCTCTTCTGGAATGTTCCTTCGGTTGTTTTTTGTTTTCATCAATGATTCCCTCCTTCTGCTCTCTCTTTCTGGAACTCCTATTGTTTGGATGTTGGGTTCCCAACATAGGTTCTCTATTTTTCTGATCTTTTCTATCCTATTGTCCAAATTTTCCATCTCTCTGTTCGCTCTTCTTTTAGGGAAATATCTTTAACTTTATCCTCTAACTTGTCTATCAAATTTCTTTTGCCTTTCTACCATTATAATTTTAACTTCAAGGGTTCTTTTTTTTGGTAGGGGCTCTCAGTGTTCTGCCCCCATTTTTAAAGTAGCTTCCTATTCTTGTTTCTTGGGTGCAATAAGTTCTTTTGTCAATCTGGGAATATTAATGCAGATTTAGGGGAAGTTCTTTTCTCCCTGCACAGTTCTGGTTTTCTTCAAGTTGATTTTCTTCCACTTGCTCGTTTTGAGCTCCCTCTTTTGGAAGAGGTTTTCCTCAGGGGTCATTCTTGGCTGTCTGCCCACTGAAGAGTTAGAGAGGTCAGGTAACTGATTGGAAGCTGGGTGGATGGGTGGGGCTCTGTGATCTGTTTTGATAGAGGATGCTCTGCTGGGCTAGCTCACTGGGGGAAACCCCTGGTGTCAGTCTCTTTAGATCTTTCCCCTCGAGTGGGGGGTCATTCTCCTGACAAGCCTTTTCAGTCTGCAGCCGAGAGAGTACAGGCTGGCTACAAGGCTTCTGAGAGTTAGGTGGGAAATAAGGCTGCGTGGTCTCAGCACTCCAAATCAATATGGTCACCCCATCCCCCTACGCACCAAGACCCCTGATGTAGCCACCTATGTCTCGCCCCCTCCCACCCTTCTGCACCCAGGAACCAAGGTGGCTCTTTAATGTGACTTCCTGTTTAAGCTCCTCCATGGCTCCCCATGCCTTCAGGACAGAGGCCTGTCCTCAGCTGGCACTCAAAGGCTCCCCAGTCAAGCCTCTCCTTAGCAGCCCTTTCTCCATCCCCACAACCAGATCTCCAGTGAGGAACAATGTCAGTGGCAATGGGAATGGGGGCCAGCTACCAGGGCTGCCAGAAGGCAGCAGGACAGCAATGTTCACTACGCAGCTGGGAGGAGGCGGGTACTTGATACTCACTTGGAGGAGGGTATTATCTCCATCCCATGATGTGAAACAAAAACTCCCTAAGTGCCTCACTCAAGGTCACACAACCAGAAAGTGTGAAGGATTGAAACCCAGGAGCAGCACCACACTGCTTCCCTGGCACCAGCAGAAACAGGGAGAGCCCTTCCTGACTCTGGGGTGACTCTATGATGTGGGGAGAGGCTCCTGTACCTCTCTGTGCGGACCTGGGAATTAGGGTGCTTCTTGGAAGGCAACGGAGCAGGTGCCCTTGCAGGCAGGATCCACAGGGCTTTTGCTCTGAAGCAGGATGAATAATGCAGAGCACTCCCTTCTCAGGCTAATGGGTTTCAGAATCTCTAGGACTGAGTGGGGCACAGAGGCAGGGGCCGGGCGCTCTGCACTGGCTCCCTGCTGACCTCTAGGGAGTGAGGAGACCTGGCTGTGCTCAGCAGCCCTCTCTTCTGGCTTTTTTTTTTTTTTTTTCCA
>NW_011494913.1:4004596-4013933 GCF_000754665.1 Bison bison bison | reverse complement strand
CCAGTAACTGGTGCCCCTACCAGAAGTCCAGACTGGTCACCTTCATAGCTGCTTGCAAAACCGAGAAATTCCTCGTCCACTCACAGCAGCCATGTCCGCAGGGGGCTCCAAACTGCCAGAAGGTCAAAGTCATGTGAGTGTGGTGTAGCAGGGTGGGCTATCTGTCCAGGTTCTGTGCCGGCTCACCCTGGAGACTCTGAGCTAGCCCTCTTCCCCCAGGTACCGTGTGGCCCACAAGCCGGTGTACCAGGTCAAGCAGAAGGTGCTGGCCTCCGTGGCCTGGAGGTGCTGCCCGGGCTTTGCGGGCCCCGACTGCCAGCATCACGGTAGGGTTCCCTGTGGTCTCCCTCCCCCTCTGACCTCTGACCTAAGAGGTCACGCAGCCCCTCTAACCTCTGGGGTTAATATCTGATGTTTCTCTGCAGATCCCATGGCAATCCCTGAGCCTGAAGATCCAGGTGATAGCCTCCAGGAGCCTTGGGATGGGCCAGTTGACTTTGAATCTGGTATGTTGCTTTCCTGGAAGTGCAGGAGGGACAGGTAGAAAGAACTCATGTGCCCAAGCCCATTGTCCTCTGATAGGGCAGTGCCATTTCAGGGAAGCTTTGTCGCCAAGCTTGGGGTTGGCAGGGGTTCCTCTGTGGCCCTGTGTCACCTCATCCTCACACCAAAGCGGCAAGATTCACAGGGCCCTGAGTTACCTGCCTGCTGGCCAAGCACATGTACCCTTTCCCTTGACCCTATTTTCTGGGACCCTCCTTGCCCTCTGAATTGCATCAGCCCCCGTGGTCTGGAAGAAGCCTCCCGCCAGTCCCCCTAACCAGGACCAGGAGGCCATGTTGTCCCTGGTCTTGAGTCAGCACAGCAGAGCCACCTAGGGACACCATTTGTGAGGCCTTTCAAGGCTGGGCCATGGATGGGAATGTTTCATCCTGTGGTGAGCGCCTGTCTGTTGACAAGGGCTGCCTAGAATGACGTGGAGACGCCGTGTCCCTGAGACCGAGGAGGAGAGTGTGCCTTGACGGATCAGTCATGTTTGCTGTCGGTGCTGCGGTCTGGGTGAGGGCTCACTGGCCATGCATCTGTCCTTCTAGAGTTAAAGGCTTCTAAGCTCCTGCTCAGAGGATATCAGGACACACCTCCCTGCTTTCAATCCCCTAATTTCCTCTCTGCACCTCATGTTCTGCTCAGGCCAGGGAAGTCTGACACTTATCATGTGTATTCAGGTCATCCAGCTGCAGAGATCCGCAGCACAGTGGAGCAGCAGGAACGCCGACTGGGAGATCTCCAGAATGACATCCATCAGATGGCAGACAGCCTCCCAGGCCTGTGGGAAGCCTGGGCAAGCAACTTCACAGTGGCAACAACTGAGGCAAATCAAACAGAGCTTGGTGAGTGGCAGGTTCCCGGGGCTGAGGAAGAGCCTGGTCATGTCCTAGGGGATGAGTGGATGGGGAGGCAGAGCCCCCCGCCCACTCAGTCAGCCCCTGGGGAGGGTGCCTGCTCCCGCAGGGCATGTATGAACACACACATCTGTTGCAGAGTTTCCAGGCAGATCCTTGGAGCAAGTGCTACTGCCCCACATCAACACCTTCCTGCAAGGACATCTCAGCCCTATGTGGAGAAGCTTCAACCAAAGCCTGCACAGCCTCTCCCAGGTCATAAGAAACTTATCTCTTGACGTTGAGGCCAACCAACAGGCCCTCAAGAGGGTCCAGGAGAGCTCTGTGGCCAGAGCTGACTTCCAGGAGCTTGGTACCAAATTTGAGACCAAGGTCCAGGAGAACGCCCAGAGGGTGGGCCAGCTGAGGCAGGACGTGGAGGACCGCCTGCACGCCCAACGCCTGTCCCTGCACCAGTCCCTCTCGGAGGTCCAGACCGACGTGGACATCAAGTTGAAGAAGCTCCTTAAAGCCCAGGAGTCTGTGGGGATCAACAGCAGCCTGGTCCTGGCAGCAGCAGGGGCAGCAGCAAGGCCGGAGCCAGAGAGTCTGAACGCCAGGCTGGGCCAGCTGCAGAGGAACCTCTCGGCCCTGCATGTGGCCACTGCCCACAGGGAGGAGGCGCTACGGAGCACCCTGGCAGACATGAAGGCCACCCTGGCCCGGCACGTGGACGAGATCAAGGAGCTGTACTCGGAATCCGATGACACCTTCGATGAGATCAGCAAGCTGCAGCGGCAGGTGCAGGAGCTGGAGGTGAACCACACGGCGCTGCGAGAGCTGCGGGTGATCCTGATGGAGAAGTCACTGATCATGGAGGAGAACAAGGAGGACATGGAGCGGCAGCTCCTGGAGCTCAACCTGACCCTCCAGCACCTCCAGGGCGCCCACGCGGACCTCATCAAGTACGTCAAGGACTGCAACTGCCAGAAGCTCTACTTCGACCTGGATGTCATCCGGGAGGACCAAAGGGACACCACACGAGCCCTGGAGGAGACCCAGGTGACTCTGGACGAGCGGCGGCAGCAGGACGGCTCCTCCCTGCAGGCCCTGCGCGACACGGTGGCCTCCCTGTCGCTGGCCGTGGACACGCAGCAGGCCGAGGGTGAGCGGGCGCGCGCTGAGGCGGCTCGGCTCCGGAGCCAGCTGCGTGCCCTGGGCGGCGAGGTGAGCGCGCTGCAGGCCGCTGAGACCGAGATCCGCCGCGACATCCGCCAGTTGCACAGCTCCTTCTCCGCCCTGCTGGAGGACGCGCTGCGGCACGAGGCCGTGCTGGCCGCTCTTTTCGGGGAGGAGGTGATGGAGGAGATGTCCGAGGAGGGGCCCGGCACGCTGCCCCTGCGCTACGAACAGATCCGCGTCGCCCTGATGGACGCGGCCAGCGGGCTGCAGGAGCAGGCTTTAGGCTGGGACGCGCTGGCCGCCAGGGTGACTGCCTTGGAACAGGCCTCGGGGACCCGCCGGCAAACCGCGCGTTTGGAGCCCAGCCGGGCCGCTTCACCAGAGGAGGTCGGTGGGCTGGCGCAGGAGCTCCAGCGCCTGAGCTCGGACATGGAGCGTGTGGGTCGGTGCTGTGAGGCCTCCTGGGTCTCCTCCCTCAACAGCTCCCTCGAGGGCCTTCGCGGGGAGCTCTCCACAACTGAGCGCGGCTTGGAGAGGCACCAGCGCCTCTTCCACAGCCTCTTTGGGAACTTCCAAGGGCTCGTGGCAGCCAACGTCAGCCTGGACCTGCAGAAGCTGCAGGCCATGCTGAACAGGAAAGGGAAGAAGCAGCAGAAAGGCCTGGAATCTCCCAAGAGGAGGGATCGGAAGCAAGTGGAATCTTTAGAGGATGCGCGTGTCAAAGGGCCAGCGCTTTGGGAGGCAGGTGAGTTCCTAGGCCTGAGAGGAGAGTGGGGTCTAGGATTGCTATCTGCCAGCAGGTCTTCTGCCTCAGAGGGGGCAGGGGTGAAGGCGGGCAAGATGACCATCAGTCGCCACTACTCAGGGCTGGCTTTGCCTTTGACTTACCTTCCATTCAGGACTAGGGAGTATTAGGAGTATAAGCTACCTGGGGTATCAGGAGGTAGAAGTCACAGGACTGAGCTGTCAGTGAGCAGGCCGAGCCCATCACATAGACATTTGAGGCTCATTAAACAGCAGCAGCTGCTTGCCATTCTAACAGTGGGGCAGGGAGTGGGGGTGCTTCTCTCCTCCATGAGTGAAAGTGAAAGTCGCTCAGTCGTGTCAGACTGTGACCCTGAGGACTGTAACCTACCAGGCTCCTCTGTTCATGGAATTCTCCAAGCCAGAATACTGGAGTCGGTAGCTGTTCCCGTCTCCAGGTTGATCTTCCCAACCCAGGGATAGAACCCAGGTCTCCTGCACTGCAGGCGGATTCTTTACTGTCTGAGCCACCAGGGAAGCCCTCTCCTCCATAACCACACCCTCAAATCCCTCAATCTCAGCCTTTCGCCCCATCCCACTGCACCCACCACATGTCTTTAAGCTTTCTCCTATGCACAAGTGAGTGAGTGGATAAGGTATGGTGTCATCTGCCAGGGGCAGCACCCCACAAGTACAGGAGAAACCCTTGGGACCCAAAAGGAGCTCGTTCTGCTAACATAGTGGACCCATGTTACAGCTCTGAGACAGGTCCCCTGTGGTGCCTTTCTTGGGCTTTGCCATGTTGAATCATCACAACAGCTCAACGATGCATCATCACTGCTATCTTACCTGAAACTGAAGCTTAGTCAGGAAAGTGTCCTGTTCACACAGCTTGTAAGTGGCTCAGAGAAACCCAGTCCAGCTGTCTCTAGGGAGCTGGGCCTTCCCCTGTGAAAGGCCCTCAGCGGGTCCGTACAGGGCCCTGGGAAACTTGGCTCTGAGGCTGAAGAGATGAGCAGCCAGCCTTCCTAGCCCCGCTGAGTGCGGCCCTGGGAAGTGGACCCCTACTCAAGTGACTCCCTTGCCAGAGAAGATGGCCTTAGGGCCACAGCTACCTCCCCACCTGAACACGAGGGTAAGGACAAAGCTGCCATCTGGGCCGCGTATGCCTGGTGAGGCCGGGCGTGTGGATAGTCTGAGGCTTCGTGGGGGGTCGTACCACAAGCCTGCCCCCCTCCCGCGCACCCTCCACTTTGGCCCCTGGGAGCAGTGGACATGTACAGGTTGTAGCACCGCTTAGTGCGTCTCAGCTTCTTCCTCTGGAAGAGTGAGAAGCACTACCTACAACAAAGGGTTGTCGGCAGGACCAGCAGATACATTGCCCAAAACCCAGCACACGGCTTAGCATTTAGTAGAAACACGTCGGCTTTCCCATTTCTCCGGGATTCTCATGGCTGTGGCTGAGGCCACCCACCCTCCTGTGAGCAGTGCAAGGCCTCAAGTTGCCTGATAGTTTAGGTATCTTGAGTTTACCACTGAAATATTTTGTTAAATTTTTTTTCCTTAAAATTAAAAATTTCATATGGGGAGGCCACAGAGCTTGACCCTGCGCTCTGCAGGGAAGCGCACTGAGTTCACTTGCTGGCTGGCAGTGAAGCACAGCCCTTCCTCTTCTAAGGAGCACATCCAGCCACTGGCTGGCTCGGCCTCCGGCAGAGGCCACGCTAGGCTGGCCTTCCTTCAGCGGGGCGAGTGCGCCACCTCCTGGGTGCTGGGAGAACTGCAGAGCCGCCGGCAGCACACAGGAAAACTCTTCCCAACTAATCTCAGAAAACCTTCCAGAACTGGAGAAAAGCAGAATTTTGTCATTTTGTCGCTGTTAGACCTAGAGGCTAAGTGCAGGGGCTGTTGTTCTGGGACTCAAGTCTTCTATGCAAATTCCTCCTGTTGGGCCTCGGTTTCATCCCAAGAAATGGGGAGCTTGGTCTCCACAGAGGGGTGGAGAGGGCAGAGAGCCCTTAGCTTAAGGGAACAGCCATGGAGCATGTGAGGAACATGACCTTATCAGTGCAGAGGCCAGAATGGGGGAGTGAGGGGTACTGGGAAAATGAACACATTTTCAATAGGTTTCCCATATTTTTCTATATTTGCTTCTTTTTGTCCCTCTTCTCTATAAGGACAGTGTTTAAAAAAATTAATGCACATTTAAAGCCCCCATCCACCGAGGCTTCCTCTGGCTCCAGGCCTCTTGTATCTTACCCTCCTTAGACTTACTAACTCGGGTCTTCAAGTGGGAGAGACCCAGAAGTCAGGAGATCCACAGCTAGGTCCTCCCAGTTTGGCCATTTATTAGCGTGTCATCTGGAGCAAGCCTTGCCTTTCTGGGCCTGTTTACCCTCCTCTGGGTTCGGGTGCAACACTTTGAAAATATTAACATGATTAGCTTGAAAGGACTTTTCTTGCCTGGACCCGCCTGCTCTTTCCTTCTCTGTGCTACACATCTAGTAAGAACCACTCTTCTTGATCTCACCAGGGTTAGCATTTGAGGAGAGAGAGTATTTTCTCTTTCCCCTGGGTATCTCAAGATCCCTTGAAGGTTGCAGGAATCCGGGAGTCAGAGACCTGGGTTCCAGATCCAGTCTGTCATTGACAAAGCATGCTGCCTTAGATGCTACTTACTCAGCTTCCTCATTCAGGGCACTTTTCTCTCACATAGTTGGAAAGAAGGATCAAACAAGAGCTTTGTTAAAATACACACCAGTACGGACAACAGGCTTGTGTTTTCCTGTCAACTAGTGAAATGCTGAGAATTAGCCAGTTAACTCCCAAGATACATTGCTACTGGGAATATCCAGATTATCTAGAAATTGTGATCTCTTTCTCATGTCAAGAAGGTGAGGAAGGTAGGGCTCGGTGTAATTTCCCATTTGAGGGAGCAAGGGGCTGAATTACTGATGCTTTCCTCCTGTATTTCCAGGCTCCCCTGTGGCCTTCTACGCCAGCTTTTCAGAAGGGACCACTGCTCTGCAGACAGTGAAGTTCAACACTGCTTACGTCAACGTCGGCAGCAGCTACTTCCCTGAACACGGCTACTTCCGAGCCCCTGAGCGTGGGGTCTATCTGTTTGCAGTGAGCATTGAATTTGGCCCAGGGCCAGGCACCGGGCAGCTGGTGTTTGGAGGTCACCATCGGACCCCTGTCTATACCACTGAGGAGCAGAGGGGTGGGAGCCCAGCAACAACCTTTGCTATGGCTGAGCTGCAAAAGGGTGAGAGAGTGTGGTTTGAGCTAACCCAGGGATCGATAATGAAGAGAAGCCCGCCAGGCACTGCATTTGGGGGCTTCCTGATGTTCAAGACCTGAGTACCAAGCACAGCTCTGACCAGACACTGTGGACTTGTCCAGCTCTCCTTGGCCTGGGGCTCAGGCCAGGGTTGGTCTGGAGATCATCCAGTTGGTCTAGCTTTTCCCTGGAAACCTTCTGCAAAGACAGCATGGTATTTGTGGCCTCTCTAGACGCACCGGGTCTGAGGAAGGCTGGCATGTTCCTCTCCGGGCAGCCTGGGCCGGGGCGTGTGCGTCTCGGCTCGGTCTGCCCTCTGAGGCAGCACGGCTTGGACTCCAGTTCTTGGCCCTACCCTGGGTTCGGCAGCGTTTTGGTGTCTTGCTCCTCCTGTGGTTGGAAACTTACGTACAACACTTTAAACCTTTCTCCTGCTTCCTCTTCATCTTATGCTAGAAAATAATTCTTTCCCAAAAAGAATATGTTAAAGTGGAAGTGACACTTGGGACAATACAGGAAGCTACTGTCTACCTACTGCGGGGCAGCAGGGGGAATCCAGCTGTTTGGTGACAGAAGACCTGGCTGAGTCAACCAAGGGAAACACAAATTGGTCTTTCCTTAGTTCCAGTCCTTCCTGGAGTTTACCTGGTAACTTTACTCCCGTTTCTCCCTGCCTCCCACGGGGTGAAGGCCAAGCCAGGACAAACGTGAGCTAAGTGTACAGCCTCTGCTTATGTTTCTCCAACAGCTCATGACCACCCCGGTTCTTATCATTTCTCAACAGGAAGGTAGCTGAGAGAAGAGAAGGAAGCTGGTAAAATCTCCCTCAATGAATTGTCAACTTTGGAATACAGTGATGCCCTTCAGATCTGGCTGGTTTGCAAAGCAAACCAGTATGGAGAACAAAAAATTTGGTGAAGTAGGTAGAGATATGGGGCAAAGTCAAACTACTTGGGATGTGGCTTCACAATTTCAGTTGTGAACACCACCTGAGGCCGCTGCAGTATCCGCAGAATACTGAATTACACCGTGCCACTGAGAGCTGTAATCATTCCTACAGTAGCAATGCATGGTTTTCAGAAAGTTACAGACCCTGAAGAGAACAGGCTTGAGAAAGCAGTCATCTTCGTGTCAGAAAACAGTTTGACTTTGGTAGTAGGTGTTTGTTATTTGTTGGATATACCTTTGTCCATAAGAAAACCAGACTGGTCTGGGTGATGCGAAAGGACAGAGTTGCCTGGGAGAGTTAACAAGGTTCCTGGCCCCGCTCATTGTTTCCCAGGGCCCCTGAATTCAAATAACTTGCCCCTCAGAATTTATTTGCCACTAAGCTTGGTGTGCTCAATGTGCTAAAATACCAGTGTTAAAAGGAACAATATGCCAGGCTACATTGCCACGGACAGTTTGACGTTGGGGTAAATCACAACCACTCTTGAACTTTCCCACCTGTGTATGAGGCGGTCAGTCTACCAACTCCAAACATGCTGGTGTTTTATTATCTTGACCACAGGTTCGACTCTCGACTCCTCTGCCCTTCCTTCTGGCCAGGGCCTCCTGCCTCCTGCAGCTCAGCTGTAAGAGTAATCCCAACACCAGATATGACATGCTCGGGCCACTCCTGACCACAGACTGGGAAGCCTGTCCTGGGTCACCCTTGCTGCTGGAAGACCATTGCAGTGTCTTCTCTTTGCTCAGTCCTGCTATTACGGGTCAGGCTGTGCTGATGATGAAGTGAGACATTTAGGGTAATACAGCCTTATCATTTAAGACTTTCATTTGGAATTTACTGCATATAATAAGCAGAGTGAACTGATATCCTCCATAAGGGGCACATGTCCTTCAACCTGCCTATGGCTGGTGCTAACAGGGAGGTTAAAAATGAAAAGTGCCAACTGGTAAACTCTTCCAGAATCATGGATAAATCACTCCTGGTTTCTGGGCTAAGAACTGGAGACAATGGTTCTTTCAAATAGAGTGATTTCCATGCAGATTTCACAAAATCTTAATATCAAGCATAAATTTTCTGTTTAAATACTTTGGTAACTAGGCCCTCAGACTATCAAGAATTCTGAAGTTCAATGGATCTATTTTCTTGTTATGATTTTTTTTTTTTTTTTTTTACTGTGGACCATCTTTAAGGTCTTTATTGAATTTGTTACAATACTGTTTCTGTTTTGGGGTTTTTCTTTTCTTTTTTTTTTTTGGTTTTTTGGCCATGAGGCATGTGGGATCTTAGCTCCTCAACCAGGGGCTGAACCTATACTCCTTGCTTCGGAAGGCGAAGTCTTAATCACTAGACTGCCAGGGAAGTCCCTGATGGCTTTCTTATTTCTTCCATTAATGTCTCTGGGTGGAGTCTGTTTGAGTGCCCCAGAGGAGATCCCCTGTTACCCAGGCAAGTGTTAAAACACCCTTCACTTGTGGCATCCAGAACAAGACAATGACTCACACACAGAGTGGTATCAGAATTCCCTAAACCCGATGGTAAAAAAAAATACCCCAAAATACTCAAAAACATCATTGAAAAACAAGAATGGTACCATACGCAGATCAGGAAATTTTAGTTAACTCCTATAAAACAGCAAGTACAAGGGAGCAACTACAAAATGAAATAGCAATAGGAAGTCATAACTCAAAACATTTGAGAGATGGGAGTGATTTCAGGGGATCCCTGAACTCAAACTCAGCCCTCCTCGGTCTGTGGAGGGGCAGTTACGGCAGCCGGAGCTAAATAAGCACCTGGCAG
>NW_011494913.1:4001609-4004496 GCF_000754665.1 Bison bison bison | reverse complement strand
GTAAATAAGCAGCTGGCAGCAGTGGCCTGCGTCTCGATCTAGAGCTGCTGCTGCTAAGTCGCTTCAGTCGTGTCCGACTCTGAGCGACCCCACAGACAGCAGCTAGAGCAGTGCCTGTCAGTCCCGAGCACAGTCACAGGGCAGCTACTGACACTTAGAGGCAAGAACCTCCCACACCCAGAGGACACGTGTGACTTTATCACAGTCAAGACTTCTGGAGAGAATCCCGAGCTGTGTCTCCACAAACCACATGTCAAAATAACTCATTTCAGAAACATCGTCAAGAGGATATATGGTCTATTAAAATGTTTATTAAAACTCCCTTTAACTCTCATACTCTGAAGCTCCTCTCCTCTCCCATGATGTTTATCTCAAAAACTCCTCTCCCAGCTTCAGATTGAGCATCATTCCTCCATGAAGAACGCCCCCCAAACCTGGCCTGACAATGACAAAACGTTTCTGCTTGTCGAGGCAAACACGCAGAGCGGGGAAAGCCCGGGTCCTCTTGAGGGGATTAAGGAGAGGGAAGGATTCCTTATTCTTGTTCGAACAGAAAGTTCCATCACTCCGAGGCAAACACGCAGAGTGGGCAAAGCCTGGATCCTCTTGAGGGGATTAAGGAGAGGGAAGGATTCCTTACTTTTGTTCTAACAGAAAGTTCCATCACTCCTGGATAAAAGCAGGAACCCAAGGAACACAGAACTGGGTTTAGCAGGGATTCACAAACACACCGATGAGCAACTACCCCAAAACTGCTAAACATCTGTGGATTCACAAACACACTGATGAGCAACTACCCCAAACTGCTAAACATTTGTGGAAACCCAGTGTCCTGAACGAAAGGTTCCAGACTCAACAAACCGAAAACTTTGGAATATATAAATCTCTAGAAACAATACAGGAAATTGGAAATTCAAATTGATCATCTGCTACCTAGATCCTGGTTTCTAAATATCCTCCTCCCTAAAAGGAAGCAAAGAGAAATGGCTAACTCAACGGCAGGGGCAAGGAAAACACCAGATAAGCCTGGAACGTCTTCACACGCCCCAAAGTAAAAAGTGCTCAGAAATGATGGGTGCGTGTCGCAAGGACTCAGCGCCACCTTGATGAACTCACAGTAGCCAAGTCTGGGTCAATTTGAGCATCGAAACAAAAAATGACCTAACAGACGATAACTTATTGAATGAGAGTCCATACTGACAATAAAAAATAAACAAAAACAGAGATTTATTCCTTGTAGCAGAATGCCAATTAATAAGTATAAATGTAAAAATGGAATCAGAAAATCACCAGTCTGTAATCACTGATTCACGTAGAAGTTATCAATGGATGTTAAAATGCAGTCTCAAAGTCTCTCTCCTAACATGCCAAGTACAAAAGAAAAACAGGGACTTAACAGCTGGGAAACTACGAGCAGCACCTTAAAAAGGGCTCACCAATGACACCATCAACGCAGCACCGACGCCACGGCATCCTGGTGGGACGCCCTGAGGACTCAGACATCATGTCCACAAAATCGCTGACCAATGACACCATCAACGCAACACCGATGCCACGGCATCCTGGTGGGACGCCCTGAGGACACAAGCATCATGTCCACAAAATCGCTGACCTTTATTCTAGAAAATCTTGGTGTCGCAAGACAAAGAAGCTAGAGAACTATTTCAGATTGAAGGAGAATAAGGAGACAGGACATTTAAATGCAATGCAAGATCTTAGGCAGCCTCTGGACCAGGAAAATGTGCCCAAGGACTTCACTGGAACAACTAGCAAAACCTGAATGAGGTCTGCAGACTGCGGTATTGCTGATAATCACTATGGTATAAATGTTAACTTTCCTGATTTTGAAAATTGTACATAACTGGCTATGTAACAGAGTTATCTCTGAAGGATTCAGGGCTAAAGAGGCATGAGCTCTGTAATTTACTCCAAATAGTTCAGAAAAAAGTACGTGTATGTGGAAGTCTGTACAGACACTCCAAGATGAGCCTTTGCAATTCTTGTATACATAAAGAATGGCAAAGCAGCCATGACAAAATGTAAGTTTATAAATCTGGATGAAGTGTAAATGGCAACTTTACTTTGCAAAGTTACTTTTGCAACTTTTCTTGAAGTTTGAAATTTTTTCAAAATACGAATAAAGTTGAAATAAAATTTGGTTGTTGAAATAAAAACACTCAGTAGCTAGGCAGCAAAGCAAAAGGCAGGATGAAACATATGAAACACACGTAAGAAATACGGAAGCAACATCCATGGGAGATGGGAATACCAGACCACCTGACCTGCCTCTTGAGAAACCTGTATGCAGGTCAGGAAGCAACGGTTAGAACTGGACATGGAACAACAGACTGGTTCCAAATAGGAAAAGGAGTACGTCAAGGCTGTATATTGTCACCCTGTTTATTTAACTTATATGCAGAGTACATCGTGAGAAATGCTGGACTGGAAGAAAACACAAGCTGGAATCAAGATTGCCGGGAGAATTATCAATAACCTCAGATATGCAGATGACACCACCCTTATGACAGAAAGTGAAGAGGAACTCAAAAGCCTCTTGATGAAAGTGGAGAGTGAAAGAGTTGGCTTAAAGCTCAACATTCAGAAAATGAAAATCATGGCATCCAGTCCCACCACTTCATGGGAAATAGATGGGGAAACAGTGGAAACAGTGTCAGACTTTATTTTGGGGGCCTCCAACATCACTGCAGATGGTGACCGCAGCCATGAAATTAAAAGACGCTTACTCCTTGGAAGGAAAGTTATGACCAACCTAGATAGCATATTCAAAAGCAGAGACATTACTTTGCCAACAAAGGTCCATCTAGTCAAGGCTATGGTTTTTCCTGTGGTCATGTATGGATGTGAGAGTTGGACTGTGAAGAAAGCT
>NW_011494913.1:3960659-4001503 GCF_000754665.1 Bison bison bison | reverse complement strand
AGGAATGATGCTAAAGCTGAAACTCCAGTACTCTGGCCACCTCATGCAAAGAGTTGACTCATTGGAAAAGACTCTGATGCTGGGAGGGATTGGGAGCAGGAGAGAGAAAGGGACGACAGAGGATGAGATGGCTGGATGGCATCACTGACTCGATGGGCGTTCTCAGTGAACTCCGGGAGTTGGTGTTGGACAGGGAGGCCTGGCGTGCTGTGATTCATGGGGTCGCAAAGAGTCGGATACGACTGAGCTACTGATCTGACCTAATCTGATTTGTGCAAAGCAGTTCCAGAAACAGGAAAGTGAAAGGGGAGGGAGAGCAGAGAAGTGATGGAAGAAAAGCTCCTATGGGAAGATTAACAGGACCCAATTAGCACCGAGAAACAGAATGAATGGATCTAGACACGGCAAGTTTAAATTTCCAGACATCAAAAATTAAATTAAATTGTGTTCCCTGAATGAAAGCGGTTAAGTTAAACCAAAAAAGACTGAATCAGACACGTATCAGACTTCTTACTGGCCACAGGGATGCTTGAAGACCATGCAGCGGAATCTTGTGAGGCAGAATCTCTCTTCAACAACTGCTAGCCGAGTGTGAAGACAGTCAATTATCAATAATAGAAGCTGCTTTTAAAGTGCTTGATTGCAATGCTTCCCCCTACAGTGGTGGCCCTTTTCCTGCCACAGCTTTTCCATTCTTTCCTTTAGTGGTTTTCAACACTTACTTGGACTTTAGTCGCATATGAGAGCAACAGAGAATGGAGCAACAGCTGTGCTTCAACTTGATTCTAAAGTTGCTTTCAAAAAAGGCTTTCCCTACCTTTAAAAAAAAAAGAGGCCCAAGTTCCTTCTTCCTCTTGCTTAAAAATACTTTGAATGTTAAGAACTTCATATTGACTTTTAAAACAATGGTAACATTTCAGGTTCCCTGTATAAAATCTAGGTTATTAGTGAGGTGGGGGTAGGGAGCACTAGGGCATCTGGAATCATTCTGAATTTCACTCTGAGCAAGTAACTGGACGATAAGCAGGAAGATCAAGTTTAGAGCAGCAGTAGGCAGGCCACGCGTGTCACATCTACCAAAGAGAATAACAATCAACAGCAACTCAAAAGGTCATTATGGATTAGCCTTTCAGCTCTAGTCTCTGCTTCTATCTGAAATACTTTTTTTCACGTACCTTTGTACTTGAACCAAGTTCTTGCTTCCTGATTCCCAGCTTCAGGGCGACCTGCCCACCTGCTCTTACCGTGAGCTCAGTGTTTTAACTCCCCATGACTGCTGCCACCAGATGGCTCTGCCTATACTTCTGGCCAGTCACCTGCAGTGAACTGTGTCCACCTTGGCTGTACCGCTCCAAGGGCTGGAGTCAGGCTGTTTTTAGGAATATGCATCCAACTGAAGTACGAAGTGCCAGAAATGGTTCATGTACTAGCAATAGGCAGGTAAATATTTCTCCCAGAAAATGAAGACTTAACGACTGAATTTGTGTCTGCTTTAACCTACCCATAAGGATTAGGCTCTTCCAGAAGAACAGTGTCTAAAAAAATCTGGCTGAGCAGGATCTAAGTTGAAGCACACAAGCTCTTAGTTGCAGCGTGTGGGATCTAGTTCCCTAACCAGGGATCGAACCCAGGGCCCCTGCACTGGGAGCACAGTTGTGGCAACCGGACCAGCAGGGAAGTGCATCCAAGTCAGCTTTTCAGAGACGGAAAAAAAGCTGGCATGTACTTGATAGGCCCCAGAAATTCCTGATTCTTCTTCATCAAGCTGCACAACATGCCATTATTTCAAGTTACTGTCTTCCATTGACACTACATGAGGATAAAGAGTCTATAATAGGGTACCTCCCAACATATATATATGGATATATATATGCATATACGTATGTCGCCCCCACCTACATGTATATATAGGTGGGGGCGACACCAACTAGTCCCAAACCTCTTCTGAGGATTTAACATGTTCAAAGGCCTAAGAAAAGGCATCGCGAGGCACACTGACTGAATTTACACACAACTGAGAACAGCTCTCATAGGCGGTGAGACCAAGTGCAGGAGGGAAAATAGTGTTACTACAGAGAAGAAGGAAAGCACCCTTTACTTCCCTGAAGTTTAAGCTTTAAAAAAAGCATTTGCTGCAGCAGGAACGCTAGGGTCAGATAAATGGAATCCACTACTCTTAAAAGAAGCTAGCTTCAGGCAAGAAATCAGGCACTCTATTAGCAGAAAGAGAAAAAACTTGCAAGAAATTACCTGGCTAGGTAGTGAAACGAGCACTCTTACACTGCTCTTGGGAGTGTAAATGAGAAACCTTTTTGGACAGCAAGGTAGCAGTATTTATCAAGAATCTCAGATTTTTTTTTTTTTCCACCTTGAAGAACTTTTGAAAGTTCACATCCGTTGTTTCCACTTTTAAGAGTGTAACCTAAGAAAATAAGTCTATGAAGATATTTATACAAGGATGTTCACGACATTGATTATATTTTCTCAAACAATGAAAATAACCCAAATATTCAGCAGGGAATTATAAAGAACAAATTGTTCCATCTACTTAGTGGAATGCTATGTAGTCAATTTTTTAAAAGATTATATTTTCAATTGATACATAACAACACACTGCGATCTTAACATTGTAAACAATATGCAGCAGCAAAGACTGAAAAGAAGCATTCAAATGTAAGTAGTGGCACTATCTGGCAACAGGATTTTGAATGATTTCATTTGTTTCTTTATTCTTACCTAGGTTTTCTTAAATTTCTGTAATGTGTACATATTTTTAGAATTAGAAAATAAATTTTAAGGAAAATAACCCTCAGCTGTAATAGGCTTGTAATTTATAATTTATCTACATAAGGGAAAGAGTGTGTAGTCACTTACCTGCCTGTGTCCCAAACTGGGTTTCTGGTGGATGAAATGTGCATCTCAGGGACATCAGTATGTACACTAACTTATTTGTTATTTCACCAGACACGTGACTTCTGACACACAATATAGTCACAGTAGAGTTTCACAAAACACATCACTAGAGTATACTAAAATAAGGTTATTTACTTAGAAATGATACACTGTATGTAATCTATATATAGAACAAAGCAATCAATGGTAAACTTAATAAGGCACCTTTTAAACCAGATGCTGTACAAAATACATTTAGTGAATTGCATATCAAAGATGAATCTATATTTTTGGTGTTTTACAATTGCATAATAAAACTGCCTGTTTTTAACCCTTTTCAGTGTTTCTGTACAACTTTCCTAATTAAGCTATAATGACACTTTCATTTTATACAATATATACCACACTTTAGTTTTTAAAATGGGCAAGGACTAGTCACTAAACGGGCTTAAATAATTCCACTGAAAGCACAGGACAGAGCACAAGCTAAAATTACAGTATATTTGAGCCTTTGCAAAAGCAGTGTTCACACGCTTTCCTTGCGGACGATCATTACACGTAACTTCATGTGACGCTGCCCTAGATTTAACTTGACTTTTACGAATATGTCAGCTCTCTCTGCAGTTTTCGCTGTGACTCTCATAACAGCGCTAAGGCAAGAAGATGAACTGCTGCACCACTATTTTAACATCTGACCCAAGCAAACAATAAATGTTACCACTTTTAAACAGTACAAGAGCGGCAACAATGTTTAAAAATTAATTCATATTTCTGTCAAAATTATCTTACATATTTAGAAACATTTCAAGACAACATGAAACACAGGTAATTTAATTTATAAAATCTTGCCTGGAATAAATTATTCAAATTTGATCTTGGGCCAACTTAGAGATGCATGATTCTTTAAACACTGAATTGCAATTTTTGTTCTAAACAAAAGCAAAGCATCTGGGGGAAAACAGATATCAAATATTTTTTTATACAGTGAATAAATAAAAAATCTGGCACATTCTAGGAAAACATCATTTCCAAAAACCTTAAGTCACTTTCTAAGGTCAACAACACTCCTGAAATTGGAAAGGCAATTTAAAATGGTGATTGCAGTATCTTTTGTGAAAACAATTCCAGAGAAACCAGATTCAAATTTTATGCTTCAGAAACTTGTCCAATAAGAAACACAGGGAAAGCTTCGAATAGACACACTGAAGTCAATGCTAGTATGCCTTTGATTCTAGAGATATTTACCAGCAGAAAGAGAACTCAAAAGGAGACTTTTCTTTGAGGGAAGATGAAGTTTTCAGGTTGCTTTGGTTTTTTGATTGTTTTTATGCTTCACTTAAAGGGATGAGAGACAGAAGCCACAAACTTTTAAGATGCTAAGTTGTAAGCAGGACAAGTAACGGCTTCAAAGGTTTTACCAATTACCTAAGGTGCTATGAGACCCTTCCTCTTTTACTCTTAAAGTTTCTGACTTCATATTTAAGAATAAGAGTAAAAGAAGGAGAGGAAAAAAATAGGTTTCATGCAGCTTTTTTGTAGACTTTAGAATTTCAAATATGACGTCATTTGCTCTTTAAAGACCATTAATATTAAAAAACATCTTTTGTTAGAAAATATGTTTATTGAACAAGTTTCTACAGTTAGTCCTTGATATCATTTTTAATAGATCAATTTAATTAAAAAATTATAATGGTCGTCTATTACCTGGAATTTTTGCTTCCACACAGTATTTTAATATTTTAACATTTCTAAGAATAGTTCACCTTTCTTTACATTTTCCTTTATTAGGATGACAAATTATTTTCAAGATTTATAGTTATCAAATAAAAAATAAATCAAGGTTAACTTTAACTAGATCAGAGCTCATAATTATTCTTAAATTACATGGCAAGTTAGATTAAAACACCTATATTTCTCAGTATAGTGATGGGGAAAACATTCTCAAAGAGCAAGTTATTGGGTACTATCAATATATCAATTTACTTATCTTGATGAACACTCAAAACTTTAGTTATGTCAGATGCAAACTACTAAACTTGGTCAAAACTGTTAGAGCAAATTTCAAATTTGTGAATATAGAGTTTCATCCTTAAATGTCAATCACATTTTTGGTAATGGACAGATACGGGCTCTGATTCCTCCACTTTGAAGTTTTTTTTTCACTATGTTGTTATAATAACTACATTTATTTTACGCTGTACGCAAGAAAATTCTCACTTTATGCATCCATGAGTTGTTTGTTCAGAGTAAGACAGTAATATTTAAAAGGCATTACAGAAATATAATAAGTAGGTCAGAATTACTCCTTGGGAAAACAAGGCATCCATCAAATATGTATTATATTTAAATATGTTATTGGATAACAGCTGTATGGTATAGATGTAGGTATGACTAGATATGGAACTTTTTGCCTGACTCTTCACTGTCTTCACAAACTTATGAAACCGAAATCATAAAACTAAAAATTTTAAATGATTTAAGTGTCTAAAATAGTTGATGATAAATGTGTATTAACTTTGAGATAGAAATTTCTAATTTGAGGATCCCTTCATAAACAGAACTGAGATGATGGCATCTTAATGAAAGTGTATACCTGAAGTTAAACAAAGTCCTAGATTTGATACACTGTTTTGAATTAATTGTGAAGATTTTACATATAGTTTCTACTTTATATATTTTTCTGATGATCTTTTAATTTTTTTCCCTTAAGGATGGGATATGAGGTACGCATGAGCTGGTTTCTATAGTGTGAATATATGTACATGTATAAAATGCGGTTGTAAAGAAGCAGGTATTTTGCAAGTAAAGCATATTACACACAAAATATAAATAACTTCCCTTTTAAAAGTTACTGAGAATAAAGAATACAGAACATGGTTATAGGCACTTACATTGCTATCAAATTCATTAATTAGTATTTACTTCAATAAGAAGTGTTTTCTTTAGAAGGTTCATGGCATTGGAAGTTCCAACTTTGGACAGGATGCTTTTCATGACAATAATAACAATTAACAAAAAAAAGTTTGTGGTGGGAGGAAAACAGTCCAAATTTACATACACTTTTTACTCCTTTTGGCCTTTATATTAACTTTAATGTTAAAAAATAAAGTTGGTGGAGAAGCTAGCTCACTTGCAAGGTAAATGGCTTTTATGCGATTGGCAAATCTCGGTCAGATAATGCATTTTGAAAGCACAAAACCAACAGCCACCAGTATCTTCCTGTGCATTCACAAATAATTTTCTTCTAATTCAAATGGCAGCAGAGGAACTCTGGTACGCACGTATGCACACACACCCCATCATCAAGGCACGGCACACTATCGTAAACCAAGCAGCACTGTGTCCCGGACAGGTCGCAATCCATAGGCTGTTTACAAAGGCAGAATACAAATAGATCAACGTGTTTTCAGGTAGAAGGCAAACGTGTCCATTTCTCCATCTCTGCTGAATTCATTTATCTTCTCAAGGCTTTCACAGAAAGCACCATTTTATGAACAGGTAATTCAGTACCCAGAGTTTGACTGGAGACTTATTAATCAGGATTGAAGTCTTGATGCAGTTCATAAAAATCCAATAAAAAAAAGGCATCAAAAACCAAATTTAAAATAAAGTTGTCCATATATAAAGAATGAAGTGTTTAGAAGTTCCCAGCTTGTATTCTACAGAGTACTGAAAGGTTTAGTATTAGCAGCCTGTGAAGGTGTAGTGAGGAGAGTCTGAGAACCAAGTTAACACCCTCATTCTATTCTAATTCCACCCATTCCTTGGGTGAAAACAGTTCTTGCAGTCTAGAATCTCTCCTCATGATTTTTTATCTGTCAAATCTTTACATCTTGGGATTCAACCATCTTGGCAAGTGTCTTCTTGATTCTCAGAGCTGTAAGTCTGGAGGCTGGATTGTGAGCCCAGCATTCTGACATCAGCTTCAAAACTGCTCGTAGACACTGAAAAGTAAAGAGAATGTCATGAGTGGCCACGTGTCTTTGGCAGCACTCAGCAATCAGTTCCTGAGAGGACTGAACCCCACTTACTTCATCACTGTTCCATCGATTAGACACAATTGGCCGCAAACGTTTAACACACACCACCTCACGCATATCCTCGTATGATGGATCATTGGGTACCATGTTGTAATACGGCAGCTGGTACTCTTCGACTATTCCTGCAGTGAGTGAGAAAACACAGTGGACACAAAAATGGTGGCTGGAAAAATACATCAATCCGCTCAGCACTTGTTACTCAGCTAAGGGACTAAAATTGATTCCCCCATAAAGAAGAGACTACTGAGTAGATGATTCACGTTTCATACTAAATGTATGTTCTACTTTTCTTTTTAAATATCTGATTATTTTCTATATCCCCACCATAGTTGTCCATATTGAACATGCCAACATCCCTTAAAATAAGCAAAGTGAACCATTCAACCGAAATTTTTAGTCTTATTTTTTATGTACACAGTTGCTTCTACTAATAAATGAGTAAGAGTCTTTTTTCTGCAGTAGAAAGACAATGTATATGTAGAAATGAGTTAACAAAGCAGACCCGAAATTGCTATCTGTATAAAAGGCCTGCTTGAAAGATTGACACTTAGCTGGTATCTGGGAACTTGCCTGGTAAACAGCTCTCTCTACTCATATAAATGAAAAGGGTGGCCTTTGTAACTAGAGTATTTGTGCAAACAATATAATTTGTGCTGACGACCTGCTTTCTTTCTAGAAGTTTGGAATTTTTATACATGCCAGGCAGAGGATGCCCATGTGACCAGCCTCCAAAAAAATCTCTGGGTACTAAATCTCTCATGAACTTCCCTAGATGACAATATTTCACGTTTTTACAATTCACTGCTAGGGGAATTAAGCACATCCTGAGTGACTCCACTGGGAAAGGACTTTCAGAAACTTGTGCCTGATTTCCTCTGAACTTTCGCCCCATAGGCCTTTTCTTTTCCCTTTGCTGATTTTGACGTGTATCCTTTCAGTGTAACAAATCTTTGCTATGAAGACAACTATACATTGAATCCTGGGAGTCCTAACGCAATTACAGAACCAGTGAGTGATCTTGGAGATCCCTGACATAGATGACATCTAACTTATACAGCTGAAGCTGTTATTTTTTGAATGATGAGTATACGGACATAACCAGAAACATGCTACCGAAACTCCTACCTCCTGTGATACAACGACGAGCCATTTCCCAAATGATCAAGCCAAAGCTATAGATGTCAGCCATTATGTAGGGCTGGAAATGGTTTTTATTCAGGCTTTCATCTAGCACTTCTGGAGCCATGTAGCGTTTGGTACCCACCCTAGTATTCAAAGGTACATCAACTTCATTTGTGTCACTGAAACAGAAGACAGAAAATGCCCAGGCTGAGAGAAAAGAAAATCGTTTCTTCTCTATTTTCACTGCATTGTGTAACAGTCAGAATTTGTCCCTCTCTCTCTCTCTCTGTGTATGTGTGTGTGTTTTGTATACACAACTAAATAAAATCTAATAAGTCTACATTTCCTTATCAGTATCCTTGGGGCTAGGTGTATTTTGAAATTTAACATCTTTGAGATTTTAAACACGTATTATACCCTTTAAATATATGCTATATATTATATAACATCTCCAGCAGGGTCTGCAGCAGTACTGAATCAAAATCCTTACTAAGTCCACAGAAAAAAACTAAGTATGAATATTCACAGTTAACTGAATAAATAAAGACAGTAAATACCTCAAATCACTTCAGGTCAAGTTTTGTTACCAAATAAGTTCTGTGTCTCTCTAAGAAAGAGAACAGTACTGAATATAAAATGTGGTAGAAAATTATGTCCTGCTGCTGCTGCTGCTACGTCACTTCAGTCATGTCCAACTCTGTTCGACCCCACAGACGGCAGCCCACCAGGCTCCCCCAGTCCCTGGGATTCTCCAGGCAAGAGCACTGGAGTGGGTTGCCATTTCCTTCTCCAATGCATGAAAGTGAAAAGTGAGAGTGAAGTTGCTCAGTTGTGTTCGACTCCTAGCGACCCCATGGACTGCAGCCCACCAGGCTCCTCCGTCCATGGGATTCTCCAGGCAAGAGTACTGGAGTGGGGTGCCATTGCCTTCTCAGAATCACGTCCTAGGATCAGTAAATGTGAAAACTGAGAGGTGTCATTTGCTTTTCTTTCTCATGTGATCCTTTGTGATTTAGGATTACATTTTTTTCTTTATGGGTCCAACCAACTTAGTTCTATTGTGAGTCTCGTTTACATACTCATACTGCAATATTTATCTTTTTTTTTTTTTAATTTTGGGAGTATATTTTAGAGTTTGAAGACATGAATGACTTTTTTTTAGGTTCCCAGATCTGTTAAAATTCTGGAAACTATTCTGAAATGGAGGTCAATATAATGTACTTTATATTGTCTTAAATAGCATCTGATGAATACTTGAGCCAATAAAAACTCAATAGGATAGAAAACTGTAATAATGACAGAAGAAGATTAAACTTTTTGATGTTTGCTTTATTATATACTTTAATTTTATGGCCTGAAATGAATTTTGAAATGTGAAATGGCTGCTGTACTCTAGAGTTATAACATTAAAACAATTTCAATGTTTTCCTAAAAATGTGATATTCTCATTGTTTAAAAATATTGACAATATCAAGTAGTGATGAAGCAATGGCATACATAAATCTTGTTTATGGGAGTATAAACTGATGCACACTTTCTAAAGGGACAACCTATTAATATGGTTTAATATACACATACTCTCTGTCTAGCCCCTTCTCCAGAAATCCACTATGAAGAAATACTTGTACAAGAACTCTGGAATATTATATATGGATAAAATACAATATTCATTGAAGCACTTTTTAAATAACAGAACCTGGAGGCAACTTTAATGTCCAGCAGTTGGGTCACAGATGGGATAAATTATAGTAATCTATAAAATGGAAAAGTTTCCATACTGCTCTTAAAAAGAGTAAAGATCTATATAAACTGAAGTAGATGTCTAAGACAATAAAAATTAGGAAACCAAGAATATGTAGAGTAGGATGTAATTTTTGTAAAAAACAAAAACCACAATGAGAACAAAACACTAAGACGAACCTCCCCCCAAATCCTAATTTATAATCACAG
Organism: Bison bison bison; assembly: GCF_000754665.1. Lineage (NCBI taxonomy): Eukaryota > Metazoa > Chordata > Mammalia > Artiodactyla > Bovidae > Bison > Bison bison. Next base: position 3,991,499 of record NW_011494913.1, on the reverse strand, counting down.
GAGCACAGATGCGTGTTTGCAGGGCCTCCCTGGTGGCTCAGATGGTAAAGAATTTGCCTGCAATGCAGGAGACCCAGGTTCAATCCCTGGGTCGGGAAGATCCCCTGGAGAATGGAATGGCAACCCACTCCAGTATTCTTGTCTGGAGAATTCCATGGACAGAGGAGCCTGGTGGGCCACAGTCCACGGGGTCGCGAACAGCTGGATACGACTGAGCGACGAGCACTGTCACTGCACTTTTTTTCACGCGTTTGGAGCCCCACTGTCCTGAATACAAACAGGGAAAGAGACGGAAATACCAGACCACCTGACCTGCCTCTTGAGAAATCTGTATGCAGGTCAGGAAGCAACAGTTAGAACTGGACATGGAACAACAGACTGGTTCCAAATAGGAAAAGGAGTACATCAAGGCTGTATATTGTCACCCTGCTTATTTAACTTCTATGCAGAGTACATCATGAGAAACACTGGGCTGGAAGAAGCACAAGCTGGAATCAAGATTGCTGGGAGAAATATCAATAACCTCAGATATGCAGATGACACCGCCCTTATGGCAGAAAGTGAAGAGGAACTAAAAAGCCTCTTGATGAAAGTGAAAGAGGAGAGTGAAAAAGTTGGCTTAAAGTTCAACATTCAGAAAACGAAGATCATGGCATCTGGTCCCATCACTTCATGGGAAACAGATGGGGAAATAGTGGAAATAGTGTCAGACTTTATTTTTCTGGGCTCCAAAATCACTGGAGACGGTGACTGCAGCCATGAAATTAAAAGACGCTTACTCCTTGGAAGGAAAGTTATGACCAACCTAGATAGCATATTCAAAAGCAGAGACATTACTTTGCCAACAAAGGTCCGTCTAGTCAAGGCTATGGATTTTCCAGTGGTCATGTATGGATGTGAGAGATGGACTGTGAAGAAAGCTGAGCGCCAAAGAATTGATGCTTTTGAACTGTGGTGTTGGAGAACACTCTTGAGAGTCCCTTAGACTGCTCGGAGATCCAACCAGTCCATTCTAAAGGAGATCAGCCCTGAGTGTTCTTTGGAAGGAATGATGCTAAAGCTGAAACTCCAGTACTTTGGCCACCTCATGCGAAGAGTTGACTCATTGGAAAAGACTCTGATGCTAGGAGGGACTGGGGCAGGAGGAGAAGGGGACGAGAGAGGATGAGATGGCTGGATGGCATCACCGACTTGATGGACTTGAGTTTGAGTGAACTCTGGGAGTTAGTGATGGACAGGAAGGCCTGGCATGCTGCTATTCATGGGGTCAGAAAGAGTTGGACACGACTGAGTGACTGAACTGAACTGAACTATCTTTAGAAGATTAAAATAATTCCAAACACCAGGCAAAGAACCACTCACCTGTTGAACTTAACAGCAAGGCCCAAGTCAGCAATACAGCAACTTCCATTTTTCTTGATGAGTATGTTTTTGCTCTTCAGGTCTCGATGAGCAATTGCAGGCTTTCCTTGAGTGCCATAAATTTCTGTGTGGAGATGGCACAGACCACAGGCAGCCGAATAAGCCAACTTAAGCAGGGCTCTGGTGTCTAGTGTAGCACATTTCAGGAAATCATAGAGAGATCCGTTTTCATGGTAATCAGTAATCAAATAGAGCTGAGTCCAGGAACCTGTACCTTTAATGTCTGCTGCTATAAAACCTGTTTAATTAATGAGTTTAAAAGGTTAGTTATCAGAGGTGGCTAGGAAGAATAAAAGATGTTCATTCAGGATACTGAGAATAACTTGGGTATCATCTATAGATAATATAAATTTAACTTAGCTGACAACATCTCTTGAATGTATTACTCAAATTTTCATCTGTCATTTACACATAAGTCTATACTTTTGTAATTAAATAATCTTAATCATAGAAATGATAATATGACTAAGAAAAAGATCACATATGTAATAACCTGAGGGAATGTTGTTAATCTACATGATTCCCTAAGCACCAAGAACTATGAAGAAGGAATGTAGAAAAGGCTCTTCATTTCAAACTGAAAAGCGGACACATTAAAAGTTCCGTTCAGTCACTCAGTCGTGTCAGACTCTTTGCGACCCGACCCCATGGACTGCAGCACTCCAGGCCTCCCTGTCCATTGCCAACTCCTGGAGCTTGCTCAAACTCATGTCCATCGAGTCAGTGATGCCATCCAACCATCTCATCCTCTGTCCCCTTCTCCTTCTGCCTTTAATCTTTTCCAGCATCAGGGTCTTTTCCAATGAGTCAGTTCTCCACATCAGGTGGACGAAGTGCTGGTTAGGTTAACTATGCTCTATGCTGGTAGGTCTCTCCCCTCACCCCATTTATACAGGAGCAAAATAACCTAGGTATGATCTGATCAGTACGGTGCATAAACTCATCTACCTTCCCGGGCTTTCTTTTCAGCTACAATTTCCTTGCCCTTTACTTTAAAGAGTTAAAAATTAAGTTAACTATATTCAACTAAGAGTTTGATCCTAACTAAGCTAACGCCCACTTGCCTATCAATGGCTCATCACATCTGCCTTTTCAGCCTGGTTCACTGACAAGCAAGTTCACGATACTGGCTTTCTTTCCTTCTCCTCTTGTCTGTCCTCTCTTCAAAAGAAGGTCAGAGAGTGCTGAGTTGAGTAATAGCCCTCCCCCTGCAACCAATTCATGTCCACCAGGTCTCTATAAATGTGACCTTATTTGGAGACAGGTCTTTGTAGATATAATCAAGTCCCGGTGATTACAGTAGGTACCTACTCAATGACTAGTATCCTCACAAGAAGAGGGAAGTCTGGACACAGACACAACGGGCGAAAGGTCATGTGCCAACAGAGAGTGTGAAATGCTGAGGACAGTTAGCTGGTGATCACCAGAGTCTGGAAGAGGCAGGAAGAGTCCTCCCCTAAAGCCTTCAGAGAGCCTGGACTTGCCAACACCTTGCTTTTAAATGTCTGGCCTCCAGAACTCTGGAGAGGATTAAGCTTCTATTGTTTTAAGCCACACAGTTTGTGGTCATCTGCAATAAGCAGTTCCTGGAAACTAACACGGTTAGTGTAGGAAACTATTAGCAACATGCTATGCACTCTCTAAAGGAAAGGGCAAGGAAATAGTCACTGAAAAGAAAGCCAGGGAAGGCAGATGAGTTTCTGTGCCATACCGATCAAATCATACCAGGTTATTTTGGTATTGTGTAAATGGGGGTGAGGGGAGAGCCCTACTAGCACAGACCGTAAATGAGGCTGCATCTCACAGAGGTGGGGGGTGATTCCATTCACCGGAGGCAAAGGTGCACATAGTTAAAGTGACCTAGAAAACTGTTTCAATTACCTTTTAGAGACTCTTTTTGGGTTACTATATGAGTATGTCCAATAAACTACATTATTCCAATTTACAACTCACTGCTGCTTCTCTTCCGCCGGGTAATAAATTTGGACACACCTAGTTTAATTGAGCTTCACACTGTGTTTGTTTTTTTTTTAAAACAAACTAAAGGTCTCTGACAACTCCGACCACAAGTCTTATAGAAGCTGCTTTTCAAACAGTATTTGCTCACTTCATGTGTCACGTTTTGGTAATTCTCAAAAAACTTCAAACTTTTCCATTATTATTATACTTATTATGGTGATCTATGATGAGTGATGTTTGATGTTACTATTGTAGTTTTGGCATTTTTTAGCAGTAAAGTATTTTTACACTAAGGTATGTACATTGTTTATTAGACATAATGCAACTACACATTTAGACTACAGTACGGTATAAACAACTTTTAAATGCACTTGGAAACCAAAATATTTGTGTCATTTGCTTTATTGCTGTATCTGATTTATTGCAGTGGTTTGGAACCCAAGCCCAAAACACCTTTGAGGTATGTATAGAGACTGGCTGGCTGCATTCAGGCCTGGGTTGTATTTAAAGCAGATATTCCACCAGGTTTCCTTACCCAAATGCACACAGCTGAGCTCACATGTTTTCAAGCCCTTGAGCTAGGCTTCCACCGGCACCCCATTAACCTTCTAGAACATGGGACTAAAATAAAATGTATACTCACCAAGTATATTTTCATGGCGCATTAGCACAGTTTGATAGATTTCTGTTTCTCGAAACCAGCTAGCCTCTTCAGTGGTAAAGAACACTTTGACTGCCACCTTCTCCCCACGCCATTTACCCATCCACACTTCTCCATATCGGCCTTTACCAACCTGCCGAACCATCTGAATCTGTTTGGCAATAGTTCGCTGAACCTTCATAGGAAAAAGTAAAATGAGAAGTATTAAGATTGAGAAAGTGGTTTAATAGGCTAACCCATCAAAAAGAATGGTATACACAACCAACTCCAATATTAATGTTTATACAGTTGGCCTCTGTATCCGTTCTGCATCCTTGGATATGGAAGGCTGGCTGTAAGAGACCTGAGCATCTGTACATTTTCGTATCTTCAGGGGATCCTGGAACCAATCCCTCAAGTAAATCCCAAGGGAAGACTGTACTGTATTCAGAAGGAGAGGCAACAATGTACAATATATTCTAAAATCACAAAGTAACAGTCTGTCAGTGTGACAGACAGTTTGCAAAAATGGTCAATATAATTCCCCTTCTAGTACATACAGTCTTGGGTAGTCTCTGTGCCCAGACTCTGGGCTTGGCTACATGAATTGCTTTGGGCAAAAGAAAAACAGCAAAAGTATTAACAGAAAAAGGGAAAAGTCTTTGTGCACTGGGATTTACCCTTTCTTGCCATTTTAGGGCACTCTGTAACCAAAACGAGCAAAACCATACCAACCACTGGCCATGTACATAAACTTTACCATTTGGGTCTAGCTGAACAAATTCAGAAAAAGAACTGCCAAGAAGACCCACAGAATCATGAAAAATAATCGTTAGTTGTTTCAAGTCACTGGCGTGTGGGGTGGTTTATCATGTCACAAAATCCAAAATGACAGTTAGAAACGTTCAGCTCAGTCTGTATGTAGGACCCCACATGGCCTGGCCCTTGCCTAACTCTTCCGCCTGACCTTTCACTCTAATCCCCCACACGCATCCCTCTTATTTACCTTGTTTCAATTTTTAGAATTCAGTCAAGCTCATTCCTCTCTCAGTCTTTTTGTATGTATAGTTTCCTTAAGAGTATTATTTCTCTCTCAAAAACTTCATAGCACATATATATTTCTCAGTTGCTGCACTTACCACAATTGTAACTATTGGTGTATATATTTGTTTGAATTCCATCCCCCACGACTCACAGAACACAGATATTTATACAGGACAACATCTTTAGTACACCACTGTTTTCATCAGTATTTGTTGGATGAAAGAAGCACATAAATTGCGACCTTTCATTTTCAGAAACATTATCAGCCAATCTAAACCAATACAGTGACTCTGACACCACGGTCCAGGCGGGAAACACAGTTAAATGGGCTCGATTTATGAGTGTCTAAACTGACTCACTTTATGTATCACTTGTTACACGATCCTTTTGTGATTTCTTTTTAGAAAGTCAGAATTACTGAGGTCTAATTTATATATAATAAAACTCACTCTTTTTGAAAACGTGTTTTGACATATGTACACAGTCATGTAACCACAACCAAACATCACAATTAAGATGTAGAGAATCGAAGTCAATTCCCTCTCCACTACCTTCAGTCTCTGGCCTCACTGATCTCTCTTCTGTCCCTACAGCTTTGAGTATGACATAAATGGAAACACGCAGTGAGCAGCCTGTGTCCAGCTCCTTTCGTTCAGCATAAAATACCCTGAAACGCACTTCGCTGCTGTTGCGCGTATCAGCAGTTTGCTCCTTTTTACTGCCAAGCGGTACTCCACTCTAAGAATGTACTGCAATTTATTCATTTAGCAACTGATGGATTTTGGGGTTGTTTACAATTTTTTTTTTTTAATTGAAAACATTTACTTGTTTGTTTATTAGGCCACATGGCATGTGGAATGTTCCCTGACCAGGGATTGAATCTGTACCTCTCCCCAACTCCTGCCTTCCTGGTGGTGGAAGCACGGAGTCTCAACCACTGGACCCCGCCAGGAAAGTCCCCAGGCTGTCTACAACTTATAAATAAAGCTGCTGTGAACTTTCATAGTCTTTTTATGGAACATGTCTGCATATCTTTTCTTTTTTAAAATTCATTTATTTGGCTACGTCGTGTCTTAGCTGTGGCATGCAGGCTCCTGACTGCTGTGCACAGGTTCCGTAGTTGCAGCTCACGGGCTTAGCTGCCCCTCAGCATATGGGATCTCAGATAACCAACCAGGGATTGAACCCATGTCCCCTGCACTGCAAGGCAGATTCTCAACTACCGGAGCACCAGGGAAGCCCCTGCGTACCTATCCTGCAAACACTTAGCACGGGGGCTGCTTCACTGGATTAAAGCCAACCATCCACCTGTTTCCCAAAGTAGCTGTATTTTACATATCAATCAGTGTTGCATGGGATTTCCAGGTGATCTATCTTCTTTTCCACACTTAATGCTCTCTCAGTTTTCATCAAACTAGTGGATGTGCAGTAGTATCTCACTGTGTTTAATCTGCATCTCCCTGATGACGCTGAGCATCTCTTCATGTGCCGTTCATATCTATCATCCTTATATTTTCTTTGGGCAAGCGACTGTTCAAATCTTTTGTCCATTTAAAAGACTGGGTTTTTTGACTCATTACCGAGTTGTAAAAATTCTTCATATATTCTGCAACACAAATTCTTTAGCAAAACTCTTCTGCCAGTTTGTGACTTTATTTTTTCGTCTTCTTAATAGTATCTTCTGAATAGGAAAAGTTTTAAATTTTAAGAAAGACCAATTTATCATTTTTTAAAATGACTTTTCCTTTTGTGTCCTAAGAAATCTTCACTCAAAGTTATAATAATTTCCTAAAATATTTTCTTTTAAAGGTTTTGTACTTTTATATTTAATCCATTTCAAGGTGATTCTGTATTGTATATGGAGTGAGGTACGGGTCAAGATTCACCTTTTGGCAAATGGATACCCAATTTTTCCCGCACCATTTGCTGAATAGACTCTCTTCCTCCTGAATTACCGTGGTATCCAAATCAACCGATCACATACTTGTATGTTCATCTTCAGACTCTGTTCTGTTCCCGACACACACATTTATCCTGACGCCAGGATTAAACAGTGTTGACCACTACAGTTTCACAATGAGCCCAGAAATCAGGTAGTGAATCCTCTTTACTCTTTTTCAAAACTTTTTGGCTCTTCTAGGTCCTCTGCATTTCCAAACAGTCATTAGAATAAACTCATCAATTTCTATAAGTTTGCTCTGATTATGATTTGGACTGAATTGAAATTATAAATCAATTTTAGGCTAATTGAAATCTTAATATTGAGTCTTCTGATACAAAAACAGGCTGTATCTACATCTCCTTATGAATGGTTTTGTTAATTTCTTTTGGCAATGTTTTCTGATTATAAGTGTACAGGTCATACATAAATGCTGTCATGCTTATTCCAAAATATTTCACATTTTTAATGCTATTTTAAATGATACTGCCTTTAAAATTTTAATCCCTGTTTGTCGACAGCGTATATAAATTCAATGATTTTTGTACAAAGACCTTATTATGCAATCTTGATAAACTCACTTATTGGTTGCTGTCGTTTTACATTATCATTCTTGACATTTTCTATGTAGACAATCATGCTGTTCACATATGAAGACAGTTTTACTTTTACCTTTCCAATTTAATGACAGAATTACCTGATTCAATGAATTTTAAAATTAGACATCAATGATTTAAACACATCCAACTAAACAAAGCCTTTAAAATCTGAATGTCTAGTGTTTATTATAAGTATCCCCTTCACCCTTAAATCCAAATATTTCTATACATATAACTCTCTGAGAATTACCTACATCTCCCTTTAACATTATTTTTATGAACTGTATTTCCGTAATATAGTTTTGTACTGCAGTATAAGAAGTATAGTTCTTCTTATTAAGATGATCTGTGGGAGTAACTTCTCTTTGATTTCAGAATCTGAAATACTTATATTTCTCCCAATCGATCAATTTAACCTTACAAATGCAAAGAATTTTATACCTGATTCCTCAAGATGGTTGTTAAAAATGTGTGAGCTAATGCTGACACTTATACAGCACTTCATGACCACACTTTGTCTCTTAACCTTGCTTGCGGCTCTTCCTTACCTGCCTATCCTTTCTTATTTCATATTTCTTATTTCAACTAATTTAATCTTCTAACCATCTCTCTTGTGACTCAGCTGGTAAAGAATTTGCCTGCAACGTGGGAGAGCTGGGTTCGATCCCTGGGTTGGGAAGACCCCCTGGAGAGGGGAAAGGCTACCCAGCCCAGTATTCTGGCCTGGAGAATTCCATGGGGTCACAAAGAGTCGGACACAACTGAGCGGCTTTCACACCAGCGTATGGCAATACATTCTGTGTCAGTGGGCCATTGGTGCCTACACGGCAGCCCAGCTTACCAGTAAGGGCAATCCAGACCCACTGCCAGAGCTCTGTGACTGGTCAATGAGGTCTCTTAATGACTCTCCAGCTGGAATAAATGCTTCATCTTGCTCCAGATCACGATTGTAACGGCGTCTGCTTGAGATGCTCTTGCAATAGTGTCTTTTATTTTAAAAGAGCAGAAGATAACTACATTAAAATTCTAAAACAATAAAAGTCTAAGGTAAGAAAAGTCTCGAGGCTGTTGACACTATCAGCATTCCTTCATCACGTGGGTTCATAACCAAATGAGTCTTATCACAGATAATATATTCTCTGTTAAAATAATGTCCAGAGAGAGAGTTTCTGAAATAGAGAGCTATATACTACCTTAAAATGGAAAGACGTCCATGGTACGTTGGCAAGTGAAAAAAACTGATTAAAAAACAGCATGTAAAGTTTCACCCTCACTATAAACAGTTTAAAATTATATGTATCTATACTTGTCTGAAAGGATTAGAAAGGATATCTAGCAAGTTAAATAATAGCTATTGTTGGGGATGTAAGAATATCCCTTCTCTGCTTTACATATGTTTTTTCATTTGAATTTATAAATGTAGTTTTACATCATAATGAACAATAAATATACTACCATTTTTAAAAAGGGAAAAGGAGTTTACGGAAAAGAAGTCAAACAAGTTCATTCTGATATTTTTAAAGGTTTTTGAAAAAAACTTCAAATTATGAGATGTTTCAAACATTTAAACAGTTAGAGATTAATTTAATTAGCACCCATGTGTGAACCATTTAAATTTAATAAATATTAAGCTATAATTTTATGATATATTTAAAATAACATTAAAATATCTGAAATTTCCCTGATAATTTCATTTTCTTCTTTTAATCCTAAGAGACAAACACTGTCTTGAAGGTGGCTATAGCCTTCCTATCTATGTATTTATACCTTTACCATAAAAAGTATATACTCACACACAAAATTTTTCCTCTGGATACTAATTTCTATAAATGGCATATGTTGTATTAATATTTTACATCTTGTATAAAAAAACTTATGTATTACATATTTATCCATGTGGATACATACAGCTCATTTTTATTGATGTTCAGTGTGTTAGGCACTGTTCTGTGACTTACTTCAACTTTATTAAACTCCTAAGAGGTAAGTTGTAGTGTTTCCTTTTTACAAAAGAGGAAACCATAGGCCTAGGGCCCACCATTTGTCCCAAGTCAGACAGGTGGCTAATTATTCTCCAATACTGAGGCAAGACCCTTCTGAGTGCTATAACCAGAGCCCCGTGAATTATGAGGTTTTGAGGTTACATAGCTGGTGAGAAGAGACGCTGCTCACAGCCTTGTGTGAGCACTGAATATCGGTCCTTCGACCTTTTCAAGTGGTCTTTCTCAGCTTTGGGGGGTTTGCTCACTTGAAATCACTGACCAAGATCAGCTGAATATTCTGTGGGACCATTCTGAAGACATCTATAGAGTTCTTTCTCTATGAAAACTCTCTCCTTTCCAGCACTCTGTACCTGTGAACCATAGCTGCTGCTCTCTCCCCAGACTCTCGGCTATACCTCCTTGACTCAGAGTGCCTGCTGGGCTCTGCGTGAGCTCTTCCTGTGTCCCGCAATCAGACATTCTTTTCAGGGAGTGAGCTGGGCAATAACAGGACTCGCCGCGTTTGTTTCCTGTCTCTCGGGGCTCAGTGTCCTTAGTAAGTGAATGGCTTACTGACTACAGGTTTCACTGTAAGCTAATCTGCTTGGGCCACTTCACTGGGCTTACTGGAGGCAGAATATTTAGGTCTTTTGTTCTTGGGCCAGATGGATGTTCCCTAAGAATAATCTTCTTATACATTATCTAGAGGGAACAAGCTTGGCTAGCACGGTTCTGGATGGCTGAGGAGCCCACAGATTATTACGTAAATATTCACTTTACCTCCTTGTTTTTACTATACCATTTACCTCACCCTCAGTAATGGGACACCACAGATGAGAACATTTTTGCTCTTTCCCTGAGACAACACTTCTAGCCTTTTGTTCATGATCAAAGTCACATGATCATTCAGAATAAGAACAGGGATCTCAACATCACTGGTATCTGGCAACCAAAATGGCCCACAACATTTCTCACCTCCTGGCACACCTGTCCTTGTTTAATTCCCTTCCATAATGCACCAGGGCTGACCTGGGTGACCAACAGAATACGGACGGCAGAAGAGATGGTGCGACTTCTGAGTCTAGATCACATACAGCATGCATCTTTCACCTTGGTCTCTGGACCGTTCACTCTGCACTGGAAGCCAGGCTTCCTGCTATGAGTAAGCTCATGCAGGCAGTGCTGTAGAGAGGTTCATATCGGAGGAACTAAGATCTCCTGCCAACCTGTGAGCCTTGCAAGTGAGCTACCCTGGAAGAGGATCTACCAGTTCCAGTCAAGCCTCCAGGTGAGTGCAGCATCTGCTGACATCTGGCTGAATGTCATGAAAGATCCTGAGCCACCCAGTCAGGTCACTCCTGAAGTCCTGACCCACAGAAACCGTGAGAGGTAATAATAACCGCTGTTTCAAGTCACTAAGTTTGGGAGTGATTTCTTAATATAGGATTGCACAACCAATACAGCATCTGACCTTCTGAAAATAGACTTTCAGGCAGCCACCCTCAACCTAACTTCCAGAGGTTAGTACTGCCAATTCTTGAACTTCTTGGGGAATTTTGTAGTACAGATTGGTTGCTGTTTGTCTTTCTCAATTTCTAGCCTGGGATTCAGATTTTTTAGGTCCATACTCATCCATAAGCTTCACAGATTCCACAGCTTTTTGCTGTCATCTTGTCTCCCTGTCCTAGCTGAACAAAAAATTTTAATCTCTGCCAGTGTAACAGATAAAAAATAATACCTCAGTATGATTTTAACTTACATTTTTCATATTATGAGTATTCTTGAGTCATCTTTTTCTTTTAAGAGCCATATGTATTTCTATTTAAACAAACCATTATGTTCATTTTTGGGGGGCCTAATTACTGAATTGATTTTTTTTCTTTTTGATTTATAGAAGCTCTTTATATTTGAGAAATTAGCTCTTTGTAATATAAGCAGGGGATATTTTTCATGTTATACTGTCGTCTCTCCATTTATAGTGGTTTCTACCATAGAGTAAAGTTTTATCTTTATGTAGTTGACATCATCAATCTTTTCCTTTTTAATTTTAAGGTTTTTTTTTTTTTTTTGGCTTGTAAGATTTGTGTCAGATTCAGATTATTTTTAAAAACTATTCCAAGGTTTGTTCTAGTATTTTAATCATTTTACTTTATATATGTAAATATATATATATATATACACACACACATGAATTTTATATCCACATGGCTAAATCTGGTTCAAACTTATTTCAGTGTACAGAACTGACTCAACTTCAGTTTTCTCCATATAGCTATCTACTCCCAAATCCATTTACTGAATAAGCCAACTTTTCCTCAGTAATCTGAAATGTCACCTTTATCACATACTAACTAACTTTATATACTTGGGTCTACCTATAGGTCTAGTAACCAGTCCCACTGATCTCTCGGTTTATTCACATATCAGTCAGATAATGTTTTATTATGAAGTTTATGCCCTCCTCTTATCACTTTTCTCTTCTGGCAACTGTCTTCTGAAATCATGACTAAATGCAAATAGCTCTGAACCACCAAATAACTCAAGAATGGTAATATATAAAGTTGATTTCCTGGGACAGGTTTTAAACATTCAGATATAAGAAAGTTCAGTATTCTATAAATAAGGAAATCTAAGTATTCATGAACATAACAAGAAGTACAATGTTGTGTCCAATTAACTGACTGATAGTAAGGTCCTCTGTTCACTTAAGAAAACTATAATACCGTTAATTAAAGGAAATATAACCAGAGACTACAAATTAACGGTTTCTGAAATACATTCAGTGTCAATGGTTTCTGCCTACTGGCTTTAAGAACAACTGTTTATATCTACTACTCAACAAAATACTTCGCATCAAAATAATTATCTTACTTGTAACAAAAGCAGCTGGAGAAAATGATCATAGCAATTATGCAGACAGCCATAGAAATGAGCAAAGCCAGCCATCGAATGCTGCCATCGAAAAACGGACCTGACAGTGGAAATAAACAATAAAAAAGATGTATTATCTTTCTATTACATCTTAAAAGGAAAAAATAACTTGTAGTGCTGAACTCTAGAAAGCCTGCTTATTGTTAAAACCACAGAAAATAGTTCACTGAGATTTACGATGAGTGCACTTCTCTCTGCTAACCTACCTATAACAACAGGGGGCAGTGTAGGTTGTAAATACTGGTTACATAAGTTGGTCCGACAACATTCTATTGTCCGGCGTAGCTGGGCTTTTGGTGAATCCTAAAGGAAGAAAATTAGAAATAATTTGATAAATGAAACTGATAAATAACTTTTAAAATATTCATAAAATATAATTTCTAATTCAGTGAGTGAAAAGGACCTGCCAAGTTTATGTGTGAAAAATGATATGGAAAAAATTTGAATCTGTGGTGAAATAGTATTGTGAAGACTCTAAATTTTTTTTTTTTTCTGAAGAAGAATGTATTATGTGGTGTCTGAGAACACTAGACTATAACTTAATTACAAATAAACAAAAGTTTATATATATTTTTAACCCAAAGTTTGGCATTTCTTAAGATATTACTATTTGTTTTTAATAAAATGGCAAAGTCATGAGATCTTTTCTTATAAAAGATGGGGTAATACATTTCATTACAATGACAAATTAGTAGGGTAAATATGAACTCGTGGTAGTACTGAGACTTAGATGGATGAGACTAAAGATCTGACTAAAACTTGGAGTGTGTCCTGGGCCAAATAAATTGCATATTATAAAAGGTAGTCAAATAGGCAGAAGATAGATGATTTTGCATATAACAACTATGTTGAAACTAATGAACTTAATACAGAAGAAAATAAGTGTTTGTGGTGAGGGTAAGGGCAAAATATAGAAACAGTACTTCTGATAGTTAGAGACCACTAACCAGATATGTGTCCCTAATAGATCAGAAAATGAGCCGAGGGAAAGACTGCAGTCATGGGAACAGATGTCAACAATTATATGTGAAGTTTTATTTAACCAAAAATATAGTATTTGAGAAGTTCTTAATTTGAATGCTGACATTTCAGCACTGCCTGAAAGAAGTGACATTCTAGACCAAAACAGCAACAGAAAGGAGCTGTCTGTCATTATGAAAGTAACAAGAAGATAAGCAGAAATTAACCGTGTTAGTCTTAAATATCAGAGGGCCAGAAAGGGGGACCTCGGCATAATCGGGTATTCCTTTTAAAAAGGCGAATATGAGATTCCGTAAGGGAATCTACATGGGATTCTATGAGGGACTTGAGAGCCCCGTAAGATAAGACGGGCCAAGAGTATTTGGAAACCTCCAAAAGCACACGTTTTACACTTGAACTGAATTTTAAACTTTCTAACAAACTGTTACTTTTAAATTATCATAAAAATAGAAAAGGAAGACACGTCAGAAGTTACACAAGTGACTCTAGGAAAAAAAAAATCCCAGATCTAGAGAAAACTTACATGAAGGATGGAATGAAGTATAATCAAAGATGGATAAAAAGAAGTGTAAAGCATCCAAGAATAGTCCCAGTATGCTAAAGTTCAAAATGAGCTTAGCCTTGCAGGACCGAAAATGTAAGGAAAAATCAGCAAAGGGTTTTTAGCAGCGCCAGAAGAAGGACTACAAGGCGACAGGCGCAATGCGACGGAGGACAAAGAGAAGAGGCGTTTCCTGAACACTGGCTCCTCAGTCTCCCCCCTCAGGGATGACTGCAGGTAGGAAGAACGCAGACCGAACCCCGGTAAGCACGTCTGGGATCCCAGAGGTACGCAGAGACCCTGCAATGCTTCTGTGTTCTGTCTGAATTCCTATCTTCTAAGCTCCAATGCTTTGGCCACTCGATGCAAAGAGTCAACTCACTGGAAAAGACCCTGATGCTGGGAAAAATTAAAGGCAGGAAGAGAAGAGGGTGGTGGAGGATGAGATGGTTAGATAGCATCAACTACTCAATGGACATGAATTGGAACAAACTCTGGGAGATAGTGGAGGATAGAGGAGCCTGGCATGCTACAGTCTGTGAGGTTGCAGAGAGTTGGACATAACTTAGTGACTGAAGAACACAACACAAAGCTAGATGAATTACCACAGGAAGATGAGAGCACTGGGAAGAGGGCTGAGACAGGTACAATTCAAAGATTTTAGAAACGAGGAGTGTTGTAAACTAGATAGCTAAATGTTGTATTACTTTTAAAGGGGAAAGAAAGTGTTTGCCAACAACAGATTGGAGGCAGCATAGTATTACGAAAACAAGGATTCTGCAATCAAACAGCTTAAATGCTAGCTTTGCCACTTATTATATTTGTGACCCTGAGCAATGATCTTACTTCTCTCTGGGCTTTAGCTTCCTCTCCTGTAAGATGGAGGATAAAAAATACCTACCTTATAGGATAATTGGGAGAAAATGAGATAAACTGTACCAAGCACTTAACATATTAAACAGTAAAATATTCAAGAAATTAATTCTTCTTCCTCTAATGAACGTGACATGGATCTCAGTCAAGATTCTAGAATAAGTCAAAAATGCCTGCAGTCTCTGGGAGGACTCACTGTGGCTTCGCTGAGAATAAGCAACATGAGACTCATGTCTTCCTTCAACAGGTTAACTATATATCTGGGAAGGCGAAAGTTAAGTGTGTCTAGATTGCCATGTCGGTCGACACAAACTTTCTGGTTCCTGCACTCCCCACTGCCACGCCCGACCTAAGCCCATTTGTATCTCTGATTTTATGTGGGCAATAAAAATTCCTGTGCGGTAAAAAACTTACTTGGCATTCATGAAATAGAGGAGATTCTAACTTATTTAGTGAACGTGAATGGGGGTGGCGGGTTAGGAGGAATGCCACAGGAGAAAGTAACTGAAACCAAACTAAGGAATGGCAATGCTTCTTCTGAGGAATAACTCACCCTACAGGAAGAGACAATACGCTGTATCTACCCACAGAGGCTGGATGGTATGAGGGAAATCGAGGCCTGGGAAAAGAACGGTGACTAGCACTTGAGACTGTTTTGACCCAAAACCGACAGCGTGTGGACGCACCGGGAGGAAAGGGTGAGGTGCCCGCAGAATAGCTGTTCTGCTCAGGTGAGGTGCCAGGTAAGTTAACAGTGATTTGTAGCAAGATACACAGAAGGTAACCCAAGTGGTTGTCAACATTTTCGTCTGTGTAACCCCTAGATCAGTGGACATGAACTCAGGCAGACTCTGGGAGATAGTGAGCAACATGGAGGCCTGGTGTGTTGCATGGGGCTGCAAAGTCGGACACGACTTAGCGACTGAACAACCACCCCTCTAAATGAATTCCGAAACACGATGTATTCCCTTATATATTTTTAGGCTAACATCTAAAATTTTTCATTATAAATAGGTGCAAAGAATGTATTGATAATAGCTTACTTACTGCACTTTTTAAAACAAAGTTAAAATAACTCAAATCTATTCAGGAGCATCTAAATAAAATACCAATTCAATACCCATTATCACTATTTTAAAAAATAAATGGACAAATTGGAAAATGTTATAGTATTCCTTTTTCTCCTTATGCTATTTCCTTTCCACATTTTCCACAATCATTATGCCCTAATGTAATATATCATGATATAATTCTCTCCCTCAAAAATAAACATATATAAATATAAATTAATCTCTTTATTTCCTGTGATAGGATATCTTTAAGTCTTAAAAAATTATTCTGGCTTGACTTATCACAATTATTAGTATAAAATTAATCAAAATTACATGTACATTATAACCTCTACATAAAAAGAAAATTTTATTGGAAAGGTATGAGATGGACAGGACTTAAATAAAACTAGTTTATAAATTCATGGACAATTACTTATTGCTAGAATGAGAAGAGTCTGGCATTTAACTTTATTCCTATTTCTCTCTTTTCCTCTTTTTGGGTGAGTACTAAGATTTTTTGTTAAACAAAAAGATGGTAATGGAAGGATTTGTTGTACCACTGCCCCATAATTCTTTGAAGACCTTCCAATCGTATGACAAAGATCTATAATAATCCTACTATGAAAAGTTATTTTAAATGAAGCAGTTTGGTTGAAAGCAAAAAATGATGAACTACCAAACATGCAAATATATTTGCTATCCCCATGTTCCCCACACTGGTACTAAGATTTTGAATTATAACAGCATTCAGGAACTTGAGGATTTACATTCCAGGCCACTAATCAGGAAACCGTGAGAAGGCTGATTGTGGAGAGGGAGGAACAGAGAAACTGCTTGAGAAGCTCTGGTCTCAGGCAGATACATATGAAGCAACAGGCTCTATGGAAGCTCAGATCTGTGAACCGATTCCCTTAAAACCATCCGTGTGCCCAGCGGTGCTCAGGCACTGTGGTCAGCGTGCGCTCAGGGGCATGTGTGATTCAGCTGAAAGCCTGCTCTCAACTACATTTTCAATATGGTAAAAGCTAACATTTATTAAGTCCTTACTATGTGCCAGTTGTGCTAAACTCTGCATATGTACTGTCTCCTATTGATTCTTACAGGAACTCTTTGGCTAATAAGAAAACAACAGGAGAGTAAAGTTTCTTGCCCACAGTTCCACAGCTAGTTAAGAGGCGGCACTTCCATCTGAACACACTGTCAAGCTTCATAACTAAACTAGACTGACATATTCATTTGGGACAGGCCTGGTTGAGGGGCCTGTGAGGCACTGGTTGTTACTGCCCAGCTCAGTGCTCTAACCATAGAGAGGTCTTTCGTCAACATTTTTAAGTGATTAAAAAGTACACTGAAGTGTGGTTGATAAACAGAACCGGAAGAGACAAAAACAAATGAGCATCTCCTGAATCCCGACAGGTAAGGGCAAAGGGTTAATTTTAAAGCAACGAAATTTAACTTTGACAACTATGTGACAACCATGTAACAAAATTCATTCCATGCTCATTTAGTTATTTGTGTCAAGAAACCCACAGCACCAATGAAGAATGGAGATGGCTGAGCAGTTGCATGGGTGAAAGATCCTGGGATTTCAGCTGACAGAAAACTCAGTATCTTATTTAAGAATAAGGTAGGATAAACCTCGACCATGAAATTTTGCTGCATTCAGGAGGAGTTACTAACTCTTTGCTTGTTTTTCCTCGCCAGACCAGAGTCAATTCTGCATATTACACTGAGAAACTGAACAGTGAGTAACTCTAAAGCTGATCCTATGTAAGGAGTAGTTGAAGTTATTTTGAACTATTATTTTCATTGGGTAAAAACTATAGTGTATGAGGAGTGAAGTAATACAAAAAGATTTCTTCACATAGTAAAGGGTGACCATATTAAAAAGGGATTCAATTTGTTCTCTATGATCCAAAAAAGGACAAAGGAAGAGAGATGTGGAAGAAAAACTTTCTAAGGATAAGGTGAGGTCATTACTACAAAAGGAACAGGTGGGCTTGGGAGGTAATGAGCCCCTTATTGCTACAGGTGAAGCAAATAGAAAATAGGATGCCGTGTATGTGACTGTCTGCATGTGTGCATTTGTGTGTGTGCCTAAGTTTCTACCAATCCTGAGAGTTTCTCACTGATTTGAATAATTTTCTAAAACAGTTGAGGCTTAAATTTGTTAATAAACAGTTCTCTCTGGAGCAGTTTTCAAAAACAGTGGAAAGATCACCTGGGGCAAAATTATTATACAAGATTTTGAAGACATTAGGCTTATAACCCAAAGCCATCAATATGTTCATAAACTATTACCAATCCTCTGACTCCTTTGCTGGAGGAGTAACTCCACTGAGATCTTACAAGGGCTTAACATTTCTACGTTATCTTGGGGAGTTATAAAGGTTATTACTCGTCATTTTGAAGTCTTTCTAGTCCATTTTATAATGTACAAATAAGTGTGACAGCATTATTTTTTTTTTTTACAGGTTTGACAATTTAAAAACAGATAATTTAAAACTTTTTTAAAAAGTAAAATAATCTGTAATTTCAATTGACACAATCGTATAACCTGAAGTAAGAGCTAAGCTTCCTCCAATATATTTGTTCCCAGAACACATAGCAATATGCAGACCAGGCACACTTCTCCTTGAGGAGTCAATGTTTTTCCTGTGGCCCCTCCCTTCTTAATTTCATAGGCCTCAAATTAGATATTACCTTGCACTGAAAATCAGATCCTTCATATTTCATACACCCTGAAGCTAATGTGGTTTCTCCCTGGTCATCTTCTTCTATGATGGCAAAGCAATGCCCATTAGTTCTAAAAGAAAAAAAGACAAAAGATCAACTCCAAATCGGAAGGTACTAATTAAATCTCAGTTTGAATGTGACCAGTTAATGATGGCTTTTAGTTTTGAGTAAGAATTACATTCAGAGTGATTTACTGGCAAATCCACATGCATTTTAAGGCAAATAAAAGTTGTCGTATTTGAACTAAAATCTACAGGTCGAATAAAATTCCAGTGTCAGGCAGTAAAGGATTTCTTTTAAACAAGTCCCCCCAAATATGAAATACTATTTAACTTTTCTTTGCTAATCACAGTCATGTGATCACAGAAAAACTATAAAACTTTATAAAGTAGATAATCTTTAATGCTTACAAATATACTTAAAAATAACTTTGTCTCTTTTCATCCATAAGATTTTCAGTATTCCCATACTATACACAATATTATGAATAAAAAAACCTTCTCAGTGAACCATAAAAATAGATTCAGTGACAAAGAAAAGTATATTTGGGAAGATCTGACTAACAAAGATTCTGAGGCACTTTTTATTTAATGTGATAAGGATAAAAGGAGAACTTCTGAATAGCTGAATTTTCAAGAAATGTATATAAATGTATTTGTATTAAATTAAATGTTACTTAGGTATTAGTATGCCAGATTTTCTCCTAATACATTCAAGCTTTAATGAGTAGAAGAAATATCTAAAAGATTATTTTGTGTTCCTCCTTACTATTCACATCAGTAAGTGTACTGTTACAGTTAAGATTCTCGTAGAATTTTTCATTTTCTGAAATGAGAAAATGTTAAGTGTGACAGGATGAAATTCCGTTAAAACTGATCACTAAGTTTTACTCTGGGTTACCCAAGCCTCTAACAAATAGCTCACATGGACCAAGTAGGAACTACAGACAAGAAGTCTGGCAGGAAGTCACTTGGTAATATAACAGGGAGCACCTCCTAACACAGACCAACCAGTCTGTTACAGTAAAGTCAACCACTATGAGAACAAACAACAAATCTAAGACATGGTGAACGATCATACAATTTCAATATTTTATATGTATACTTTTTGACTATATATCTGTTCACATTCAAAGAGCATAAAAGTATTAGGAAAGTACAAAACAAGTTACTGATTACTATATCTTAGTAACAGGAAGATAACTGATGGAGTCCTTCAGGGTGGGTTTTTTTTTTACTAGTAAGACAATTAATTCTTCATTGTCCCCTAGGAATATGGAACAGAATTAGATGATCATATATAAATATTAAATAGTTAACATAAAATTAAGTAGAAAAATTAAAGTGGTTACATAAAGCAGATTTAGACTGGGGGTTCACTTATAAGAAAATAAAATTATTTAACTATCACAATGTCATTCTTGTAGACCTGTAAAATATTTCAATTATTTAACTATCACAATGTCATTCTTGTAGACCTGTAAAATATTTCAACCAATTTAGAATTACAAGGTTTACGTGAGTTTTCAATAATTCATGTTTCTTTTTAATAATCTCTACGTTATCTACAATGAGCATCAAGAACTTTCCGATAAAAAGGTCACTAAATAAACCTAAAATGACAAATACCAGATTTCTTTTACCTCTTTTAAAAGCTATATTACAATGTTACTCTAAGAAAATAACCATCAATCACTTAATAAATGTTCCTATATAAAGAACAAGAAGCTTTTGGCTCTTTGGAGAGATACCATATAGAGTTAGAGAAAAAAATTTAGACAAAGTAAACGATTCTTAAAATAGCACTAAATGCAACCCTATTCTTATAACTTTAAGAAGCATAAAATACTTACATGCATGTGTTATTAATAGCATCATCTGGGCAGTGTCCTGAGCAGTAGCACTTTAAAAAAGGCAAGGTGTCCTCTGGTGCTAAGGTTACTCCATTTTCTGACTTTTTCGGATCGGAGTCTGATTTCATCCCAGTACCATGGAGCACGCTGTCTAGATTCTGCCCTGTATCCAAATGTGAAAGTGTAAATGAACCATTTCTGAAAATCTAATTCTTTTATTCCAATTTTTCAGTTAGGAGAAGTTTCTATGCTTTCTTAATTGCATTAATCGTAGTTGTGTGCTTTTAATTAAAAATAAGCTTTATTTATATGATTACGTTTATTAACAGCCTAAAATGCACAGAAAAACTATCTCAGCTCTCATGGGATATATGGAGATGACTATGTTACAATTTTTGCACTAGTGAAAGACAAGAGTGGCACAAGGTAGAAAATGGTCGTAACTTGTAAGAAAGGTACAAAGTGGAAAGCAATTTCAGAACAGTGAGATTATTTCCAATGATTAAAAAATTGACAAATTATGGTTCCTTTTAAAGACACTTTGGTTCAAAACTTGTGACCAGCTTACAAAAAGTAAGCCCTTTATTTGTACGTACCTCTATGCGAAAGTGAAGTTACTAAGCATTTCGCTCTGGGTTTTAATTGCTTAAGTAAGGGAATTGTGAGAGTTTGGGGACTAATCATATTATCTGGTGCCTTTTATTCTCAAGGTCATTGGTTCAAACCCAGACTGTGCTGCCCGAAACTGAAGGTTGCTTGTAGGGCGGTAGTTAGAGCATGCACACAGAACTGTGTTCTCGCATTAGAGTATCGTAGCCGCAAATGACACTTACTGGCATATTTGGCACTGATTCTTTCAGACTGAAAGCAGAAGGGAACGCAAGCAACGTTTTAGTAATTCCTCCCTCTGAAAAGTGAAATCAGCTAGGCTACCCCTTGTGGGGGTAGATCTCCAGAGAATAAAATGTAGAGCCAAACAGGTATAAAATATTAAAAGAATTATGTATGTGTTTCATTATAAATGTTAAACGAGTTATTCAAGGCATAATGTGAACTTGACTTAAAATTTAGCTATTCTGGTGAGAACTACTGAAAAAAGAAAAAATAATGCACACACCCATGAATAACCAGAAAAGAATGTGCTGCTAAATAAACTTTAGTGATTCCATGCCTTAAATTTTAATAATCCTCACTTAATCCTTTAAACTGCTACAAAACATAGACTTCATTTATGTTAACATCAAGAGAAAAAAAAGGGTGTGTGGGGGGTGGGGCGGGGGGAAGAGTTTCACGAAGGGAAGAGATACGCTGGCATGAAACAGGAAACCTGGAGTCTCGTCTACGACGCCCCTGCACCACTGACTGAGCTGATTACAGACAACGCATGTCACTTCACCCTCATTTACTCAGTAAGAGCACAGGACCGCAACACACCTGAGGCCTCTTAACCGGCTTTAAAACCCTATTACAGTTACAGAAGGAAGCATCAATGCAACTATGGAGACCAAATGGCAAGTAATATGTGCACATAGCTGGTTTTTTTTTCACAAATCTAGTGGTACACAGAAAAAGCAGTATAGTATGGCAGAAATAACACTGAAATAACAGTGAGAAGTCAAAGGTTCAAGTCTTGAATATCTCAACTGATAAGTTACTCTCTCAACTTCAGGCTTTTATCTATAAAAAAATGATAATAATTTCCAATTAAGAGATTATATATAGATCAAATGAATTCATAATAAAGGGCTTAAATATAAAAGTGAATAAATGAAGATAGTACTAAGAACAAAAAAATTACCAAAAGATCACCAATACCTGGAAAATTCACTTACATGATGGTTAATACACATAACTTTCTAGAACACTGAATTTAAGAGCTAAAAATACTTTAATTGCAATAATTTGCATCTGGGGTTTATATTATCTCAAATATTTAATTAACAAAACAGCAGCTAATTAGAGGCTACTACGTGCAGGCAAGTTACTGAATGCTGGAAACTGATCTGGTTCTTGAGAAACCTGGAAGAAGGCAAAGATGTATGTGTGTGGAGAGGATAAGCACATAAATACATTCAGAGCGCGATAGACTACAAAGGCGCTATGTAAACGAAGGGGCCAGTAACACAGACTCACTCTAGGGGGTCAAGAGCAAAGAAACCCGAGCTACACCTTCAAGTTGCAAAGCTTCCCCGCGTACAGGTGCAGGCACCAAGTACAGCCTCTCCGCACCCTCCCCGGGTGACAGCACCTCTTCCTCTCCGCACCCTCCCCTCCCCGGGTGCTTAAGCATCTCAAAACAAACTCATCTAAAACGGAGTGCTTGACTTTGCTCCTCAAGCCTGGCCCTCCCCGGGCTCAGCCTTCGAAACGTACCTCACTTTTCCTCACTTTGGTCCGACTCCACTGCCATTTCCCGGGTGCATTATGTCACTTCCGGAATACAAGAATCCGGCACTGACCTCCCGACCTCTGCGCTTGCCCATCCAGTCCGTCTCCTACAGAGCAGCCAGAGTTACCCTATAAACCTAAATCTGATCTCATCACTCATCTGCTTAAAACGGCCGAATGGCTTCATATACACTCAGAATACAGTTCAACTTCCTTCACTGTGCCTACTGACACCCCACAGGATTTGGGCCCTGTGGGCGTCTCCATCATCAACTCACAGCACTTCCTGTCCGTCACACCCAGACATAAAGACCTGTGTCAGTTCCTACAACATGCCAATTTCTTTCTACCCACAAGTCCTGTGTTTACAAAGCATAAAATTGTAAGTCGGAGGGTGGGCTGAAGCTACAGGTTATATATGTAACACCACTCTAGCAATCTTTAGTAATTGCTAAGAAATAATTTTTGCACGTTGGTTTTAGTTCTTTTCATTAAGAGCAAATATTTTAATCTTATTATTTGAAGGCAAATAAGGCAAATAATAAGTTATCAAAGACTAACCTTCTTTGAAAGGAAATGTAATAAATTTTGCTCTTCCTCAGAGAAATATAGTGTTAAGACTTTTCATTTAAATTTGTTAACTAAAACCCAATTTATTTCATCTAATAAAAGCTTATTGGGACTTCCCTGGCAGTCTAGTAGTGAAGATTCCAAGCTTCCACTGCAGGGGAAGCAGGTCTGATCCCTGGTTGGGAGACTAAGGTATCACATGCCACATGGCATGGTCAAAAAAAAAAAAAAGCTTATTATGTAACAACTTAAGATGGGGAATGAGAATTTTGTATCATACTGTGGAGATTAAAAAAATTTAATACCAAATAGTGATTACCTGGGAGTAAGGTAGCAAATGCTATACTAATGTTACTATTAATTTAACTCATCTTAAAACTATGACAGCTTTGATTGGTACTGATCAACAAGGCATGTAATAACAGAATTAAAATAAAGATGTTTTATTAAATAATGTAATGTTTCACACAAAAACGCAGCTTTTGCAAGAGCACTCTCGTACTCAGGCATGGAATAAGGGTGCTAAGCCCAAGACAAAATACAAAGAAGCTAATTTCACTGTAACATTCACTCTTTAAAATGAAAATGTAAAGGTTCATGCTGTTAATCCTAATTCTTATCAGCAGATATCAATTGTCACTGGGAACAAAACATGAAGAAAAATCTTTAAAGACACAAACTTAAGAGAACAAAGATGTTCAGTACGTTCTACAAAACCATTTTGTCAAACAGCACTTTCTTTAGTTGAAAATACTGTCCTAATTAAACCACAGGAAGAAGCTCATGTGGAAATATCTAGCCCACTCGATCCTAAGAATCATCACAATAACTTCCTGTCTGGGAGTTCTATGCTGTAAATGCACAATGCAGAATTACAATACTGGTCATAAATAAAACTTTGGAGTACTCAATTTTAATATTTGGCACATAGACATAATATGTATCTTTTTAAACTCTTTTAACAACAATGCTGTTGAAAAAAAACTGTTTATTCCTTATTGTAATTTAAAGGAGAGGAATTTTAAAACCAAGTCCTGAGTATCTATTATCCTGTGTGTCAGGCACTAAGTCAGCTACTTTACTTTATATTTTACCTCATTTAATCCTCCTAAAACCTGATGTTGCATATCATAATGCCTATGTTGCACATAACAGAATAGGTTCAAAGAGGCTGAGATTTTATTATAGAGACTTGGAAATGTTTTTGTCATAGTAAAGTTCAAAAATTACTTAGCATGTGTCTATCCTTTGCCTCTATACTTTTAAAAGCTATTGGCATACTGGGCCTAACTGTTCAAAATGGGACATGAGTTGAAAGAGCAGTCCTAATAATGAGTCTTTTTTTTATATACAGAAATAAATGACTAACAAGAGATAAGATTGCTTAAATGAATTTACCTTGAACATGAGAAATGATGAACAGATAGGCTCCCAATAACCTGATGTAAATGTATAGCTGAGTCATTGTTCAATTTTAACGTTTCCTGTACAGTGTTACCTTTAAAAACTGGTCTTGTATGGTCACTAATTTAAAAGACTTTTATTCAATCAGATTTTCTTGTAAAAAGTCTCAATCAGGTAACAATGACTCCAACTTCCACTGCTTTCTTCCTGACTCCTAAAAGATAAAAATATTAAAAAGGAAATGAATATAACTGAATTCTAGAAGATTTCTAACAAACTAAGAGAGGAAAACAAATGCCCAAACATATCTTTAAACAATAGAGTACATTTTCAAAGATTAAAGCTATCTTTGTTAAAAGAAAAAAAAAAGGCACTATAATTCAAAAGCTTAAAATAATTTAGTAATAGGTTGCCACTTCTCCTGATCTTAAATTAACCTTAGGTAAAAAAAGATAAGAACACTAATAATCTCAATAGTCTTTTCTGGTTGCTCTAAATAAAACACTTTTAACACCATTAAGAAAATTTCTAAATATATTAAGAATAAAGCAGGAAGAATTGAATTTAAAACACTAAACAATTAATAATCTCTCAGTAGATGTGATAAAACACTTTGAGTCTTCTAATAACTTATTCTATAGATAGAAGAGAAAGTCTATCTAGAAAAACATTTAAATATGCAGTGTGCTTCATCATTAAAGGAAAAACAATAGAAATATGCCTTAAATAAAATTATTTCCATAAAATATTTCAAATCTGACTTCATTAGGAGAAAACTGAGCTTTTAATACGGATGACATGAAACATAACCTCTCCAATTAAGGTTTGACAATTATAAAATAGTTAAATAGTTAACAGAAAAAAAGGCTAGTGTGTATAAAAATGAATATGATTCTATTTCTCCCTCATTCTACTGGTCCAGGCAACTGATTTTACTGACTTAAACCCGAACTATTCCTAAGTGAAAATGCTTTTATTTGTAAAATAATTACCCTGGCATGAACTCTCCCATAAATAAATCAAGATTTCTATTTTAGCTAATAATTTTTCACTCTAACTAGCTCTCCAAAGGCACTTTGAGAATTGAGGAAATAAGGTTTAGAGTGAGATGTCATTTATATTTTGCATTTTATATATATGGTTTATTCTAAAATCTCTGCAATTTCTCACTTCTCTACTATGACGTTAAACTGCTTTTCATTGACACAGTGCTGAGAAAGTAAGATGTAAAGTCTAAAATTATTACAGAATAGCATCTATAATGATGACTTTAACAGTATTTTTAAGAAAACTCACTTCTTCAAATTATGGGATTGTGATTCTAGGGATACCTCTTCCATGATTCAAATTCAAAGGAATTTTCCAGTATATTTCCAACCCTGATCTCTCTCCTTATTCTATATGTCTATTAAATACTCGGCTAGGATTGCATTCCATCTGCCCAAATCAAACTTACTAACTTTTCTTCCCATTCCTCTAGACATGCCTTCTTCTCTTCCTCCTCCATCTGCTATCACAGAGGATGGTGGTGCCATCTCTCCAGTCAGCCTTGCCCAAAACCCTGGCATCATTCCTGCCTCTCTTATTAGTAGCTCTCACTCTCTCCTTATACCTTCATACATTTATTAGTTTACTCACTTATTCACCAACAGTGTTTTCTGAGTATGTATTACACATTAATGCAAGGGGCTACAAATAAAAATATGACAGATTCTGCTTCAAGGACCTCAGAGTCTTGGCCAGAAAACTGACTGACGTGACTGATTCCATCTTTCCGTGTCACTGCTTCTTCATCAGTTTATTTACTGAATATGTGGTCTTGTCTCATTAGAAGTACAGGCAAGGCATTCTGCAGTCAGTGAGACCCTAGGCATCTGTACACGTACAGTCCCTTTCAAAGCAAAGGGATCATGTGTGATTCCTTCCACACAAACATCTGCAACTCTACCACTCTTGGCACAAGTTTAAATCTTGGATCTGCCTTAAAGAAGTAACCTCACCTCTCTGGATGAGTTTCCTCATCTGTAAAACTGGAATTATATTCTGAGAATATTTATTCTGAGAACTAAATGAGGTAATACCTAACATATATTCACCTCTAAGTAGCAGAACTATTATGAATGCTTTGAATATATTAATTTACAGAACCATTACAACCATCTTACAAGATAGGCTTGTTATTTTCAATTATAGTTTTACAGATGAGGAAACTAAGGCACGTGGAGTTTAAGGAATTTATCAAAGATGACACAGTTGCTAAGAGGTAGGGCCATCATTCTAATCAACAATATCTAATGTGGGTGTCCATGTGTTAAATGCTACCCTAAGTTGCCGTCCTGGATATTTTATGTACATTACTTCATAAAGTATTTAGAAAAGCCTGCTACAGAGCAGGTGCTTAAAGAAGTTTCTTCTCAACACGTTTATGGCACACTTGGAAACCCTGCACAGGGGGTGGGAGGTGCCGCCGTGACGGTCCCAGCCGCGCTCCCGTGACGGTCCCAGCCGCGAGGCATTTTTATACCAAAAACTCTCCCACAACTTATGGAGAACAGCGTTAGCTATGAGAGGGCTGAGGGTAAACAGCTTCAAGAGCTTCATTGTAATCTAACAAAGAGAGCCCCTAATCTTTAAAAGAAAAATGTTAGGTTTTAGCTGACTACAAGCTCAAAAAGCATCAGTGCTTAAGACCAACTGCTAAGAAAAGATAATCTAATCAAGCGCTGATAGAAGAACACTGCCACAGTCAAAGGAGTAACCATCTCACTTTATTCCACCTGGTCAGGACTCTTAAATACTTTAGAAAATGACAAGAATGCAAAGGACAGAGAAATGACTACACTTGAGATACAACGGAAAGGACCAGTGACCCTTGCTCACAGAATATCAAAGAAATAAAGTATCAATGCACCTCTGTCAAGGACATGACAGGAATGATGGAAACAAGACTAGACCAATAAATGATTCATCAGATTCCTTCCAACTCTTAAGTCCTGAGTGAACAGCGTTCTTGCCAATGAATATTAATTTACTTCCCAAACGTTTATTAAGAGCCTATTATATACACGATCCTGTATATAACAGTAATATAGTGACAGAGCAAAACAGATCGAACCTTCATGGAGCTCACAATCAATAAGACAATTAAAACATCAAACAAGACAATACAAATGACACACAATCACAATCTGAGGAAGTGCAAAGAAAGAAAAGCGCCAGGTCCTAGAGGATAGACAGGTCAAGGGAAGCAATGTTGAAAAGTGACATTTCAGGTGTGATCTGATGAATAAAAGAATTATTTACTCAGGTAAAGCAACAAGGCTGGGGAGAGGGGATTGGAGGCAGCAGAACAGCCTGCACAAAGATTATGAGGCCAAGAAGAACAATGATTCTGAAATGTTGGGAAAGAGGGGTAATATGGTCAATGCTGAGGCTGAAGAGGCAGAAAAGTCAAGGACCAGGTCAGGCAAGACCATGTGTGAATTTGGGATTGAAACGTAAGTGGGATAGGAACGTAGTTATCTGGTTTCTGTGCAATGGACTGGAGAGAACAAAAGGAGAAGCAAACAGACCACTAAGAAGGCACTGTAGCAGTTCAGGAGAGGGACAGTGGCGGGTAGGGTTATGGCGGGAGTGCCACAGTGGACGGATTCGAGACACACTTCACAAACAGGCCCAGGAGGCCTTGGTAATGGATTAGACACGGGCGTAAGGGAGAGTGAGGAGTCAAAAAAAAAAAATCCCTACGTTTCTGGCACGAGCAATTACTGAAATGGGGACAAACGGACTTTGAAAGGAGTGGGAAGAAGAGATCAATGGTTCAACTTTAGACATTTGAAATTACTCAAAGGGAATGTCTAATGGGCATCTGGTTCTGAAACTTAAAGGAAACTTCTGAGACTGAAGATATAAATCTGTTGTGTCAACAACATAGAGATATTTAAAGCTATGGTCCTATATGAGACAGCCTTCTAAGAATGGAAAGAGAAAACAGTGCCAGAACACCAATGTTCATTCAAAAACTCTACTAATAAAAGCATTAACATCACATATATTTATTTGGCATTCACCAATAAAATAAATTCATGATCCAGGCTCTGTCATGTACAGTATTAATGTAGTGTGTATTACCACAGCTGGGATATAAACTACTATTCGTAAGTGTTATTTTTCAGTTAAAAAAACCCCACCAATCTACCAAAAGATAACTATGGTGATCCACAAATGCTCTGACACTGTCTTCAAAAGATGAAGCCTAATTCCCTCTCTTGAATTCCCAGTGGGCTTAAAGACTCATTTCTAACAAACTAAAATAAAATGGAAACAACAGATTTTGTCTTCTGAAACTAGATCATAAAAGGCATTTCAGATTCCTCCCTACTCACTATTGAAATACTCTGAGGGAAGAAGCTAGCTGCCATGCAGTAAGGACACCCACACAGCATTATGGAGAGGTCCCTGTGGAAAAGAACTGGGGCCTCCTGCCAACAATTACAGAGAAGGCAATGGCACCCCACTCCAGTACTCTTGCCTGGAAAATCCCATGAACGGAGAAGCCTGGTAGGCTGCAGTCCGTGGGGTCGAGAAGAGTCGGACTCACTTTCACTTTTCACTTTCATGCACTGGAGAAGGAAATGGCAACCCACTCCAGTATTCTTGCCTAGAGAATCCCAGGGATGGGGGAGCCTGGTGGGCTGCCGTCTATGGGGTCGCACAGAGTCGGACACGACTGAAGCGACTTAGCACACAAGCAAGCAAGCCAACAACTATGTGAGTGAGCCACCTTGGCAGTGGATCAGTCAGTGCCAGGGAAGCTTTCCAGTAACTGCAGCTTCACAGATATCTTAACTACAATTTATGAGACCTTAAACTAGAGCCATCCAACTAAGCCTTTGGTAGACTCCTAATGGTTAGAAAATGTATGAAATGATGATAAATGCTGGATGTTTTAAGCTGCTAAGATTTTTGGTAATTTGCTGGGCAGCAGTAGATAACATCCATTGCTATAATACAGTCATTCTGAGAAATTTGTTGAAATAATAAAAGCCTGATCACTCTAAGTTATTACGCAGTCAACCAAAAGGCACACGTCTGAAAAGCGTAGTTGAGTCAGAGTATAACAATAAAAGCATAACATAAATAGGGGGTTCCCTCACAGGCCAGCGGTCAGGGCTCTGTGCTTTACCTGCCAAGGGCCTGGGTTGGGTCCCGGTCAGGGAACTAAGATCCCACAAGCCTCATGGTGCAACCAAAAAAGAAAGAAAAGAAAAAAAAAGGTATAACATAAACAGTCCCAACGCCCAAAGAACTAACTGGATAACATTCTAACATCTTTCTTTCAAAGGAGTAATCAAAAATATGTTCTTTATATTTAAATGACCTCAGCAAGTAAGGTTTATTTTTTGTGGGGGAAAAAACTGTCCCTAGTTCCACACTATACACTGTTACATCTGCCTTTTTAAACTATGGAGTCCATAAAGATAACATTAGTTTTGTGTTCTATATAAAGGCACTTATTTCACATAATATCCTGGCAAACTGAAGAAAGTAAATTCTGATGTCTGTCTATTGGTTTCAAAAATCAGCTCCACTATTTATTTGCTATGTAATTTGGGGGAAGTTATTCAAGCTATCTAGGTCTCTCTCAGTTTCCTCAGCCACAAAATGGGAACAGTATTACTAACCCAAATGAGTTAGTGCCTTGGATCTAAGGATTAAGCATTCAGTAAATACATGTCAGCTGTTACTGTTGTAATTAATAATAAAAATACGGATGACTTTCCCTTTATTTGTCCCAGCATATTTGACTCACTGGAAAAGACTGATGCTGGGAGGGATTGGGGGCAGGAGGAGAAGGGGACGACAGAGGATGAGATGGCTGGATGGCATCACTGACTCGATGGACGTGAGTCTGAGTGAACTCTGGG
>NW_011494913.1:3960060-3960559 GCF_000754665.1 Bison bison bison | reverse complement strand
GCGATTCATGGGGTCGCAAAGAGTCGGACACGACTGAGCGACTGATCTGATCTGATCTAACTTTTTCTATAATCATAACAAAAATAGTAAACATTTTGCAACCATTCCTGAAACTGAGTATTTTATAATCCTAATACCTGAAAATATAAGTATTTTTAAATTCCTAGAATAGTTCATTGGAATTTTTATATTAAAATTAAAAATATCTGATCATACAATGTTAAGAATATAAGGAAATGACATTTGAAATGCCACATGATCAAAATTTTTAAATGATGCTAGTGTTTAAAAGCTATTATTAGTTAGTCCAAATAGGAATCTAAATAGATTTACTTTCCTTTCCTGTATACATAGATTGGTGGCTTCTTCTTCAGGAAAATAAGACTATGACAACATTACTCAATAAAATATAAATTATTCTTAAATAAAAAAAATTAAAGCTTCGCAAATAGCAAGAAAGCTAAACCAATAGTTCTATCAGGATTAAAAAAAAAAAACA
>NW_011494913.1:3958435-3959960 GCF_000754665.1 Bison bison bison | reverse complement strand
GAAAAAACAGACTAAAGTCATTCTTTCCGCTTCCCGTTAAGCCCTCCACCCTTAATTTTTACTTTCTAGTAGTGAGGTTTGGGAATTTTCAACAAGCTGGCCAACTGCCAACTCCATAAAGTAGTAAGGAGAAAACTCTCCCTTCCAGGGGTCCCTCCCCCTGGGCAGCTCCAGGCGCCTGGTCTGACAAGCTTTCTGAGAAGGACTAGACTCACTGCAGACTTTCTGGCTCCACAGCCATTGTTTGCATGGCTGCTTTGCTCCTGATCCAGAGCTTGGATTAGCATAAGAATATTGTCTTTTCCCTTAACAAGCAACTCATCCATCTTTTCCCGTTTCCAACTTCCACCCCATCAATCCCTAAACTAATAAATACATATACAAATGGAGCAACACTACTCAGGTTATTTTTATATTAGTGTAAAAAACAGTCACTCATATTTAAACACAAAACCTTAACAAAATAACATGCTTAAATAAAGTTCTGTGAGTTATCTGTGGTAATACACAGGCATCTCATCAAAAAGCCTGCCTTAGCATCCATGCTGTGAAAACTTGTGATGGGTAAGACATTCATATGAGGTCTTTTGGGAAGTCTGAAAAAGAAGCAAAGAGAACCAATCACAAAGCTAACTTCTGACCTACAGTAGGATTAGGGGAGTCCCACTTTATAAACACATTTCTAATTGTTGTGTCTCCATCCACCCTGAGGTCACCAATTTTATCAACACCCCTGAAACTACCTTCTCACTATACCTTCCCTTTTCCCAATGTTCAATTATTTATTCAAAATAAATTTAACATATTTAAACCTTTGTTTTTCTGCTTAACTACCCTCTCTTCATTCAAAATCTTTTACTTTCCTTCTGTGCCAAGAAACTGTTCTCCCCAACACAAGTAAAATTCTTCCCGGAACAGAGATGCAAGACAAACTAGTGTGGCATTATCATAGTTGAGGTGCTTAGAGGATGTGTATCCCTCACTAACCTCAGACATGCAGACGACACCACCCTTATGGCAGAAAGTGAAGAGGAACTAAAAAGCCTCTTGATGAGAGCGAAAGTGGAGAGTGAAAAAGTTGGCTTAAAGCTCAACATTCAAAAAACAAAGATCATGGCATCTGGTCCCATCACTTCATGGCAAATAGATGGGGAAACAGTGGAAATAGTGTCAGACTTTATTTTTGGGGGCTCCAAAATCACTGCAGATGGTGACTGCAGCCATGAAATTGAAAGACGCTTACTCCTTGGAAGGAAAGTTATGACCAACCTAGATAGCATATTCAAAACCAGAGACATTACTTTGCCAACAAAGGTCCATCTAGTCAAGGTTATGGTTTTTCCTGTGGTCATGTATGGATGTGAGAGTTGGACTGTGAAGAAAGCTGAGTGCCAAAGAATTGATGCTTTTGACCTGTGGTGTTGGAGAAGACTCTTGAGAGTCCCTTGGACTGCAAGGAGATCCAACCAGTCCATTCTGAAGGAGATCGGCCCTGGGATTTCTTTGGAAGGAATGATGCTAAAGC
>NW_011494913.1:3956414-3958335 GCF_000754665.1 Bison bison bison | reverse complement strand
GGAGATCGGCCCTGGGATTTCTTTGGAAGGAATGATGCTAAAGCTGAAACTCCAGTACTTTGGCCACCTCATGCAAAGAGTTGACTCACTGGAAAAGACTCTGATGCTGGGAGGGATTGGGGGCAAGAGGAGAAGGGGACGACAGAGGATGAGATGGCTGGATGGCATCACTGACTCGATGGACGTGAGTCTGAGTAAACTTCAGGAGTTGGTGATGGACAGGGAGGCCTGGCATGCTGCGATTCATGGGGTCGCAAAGCGTCAGACACGACTGAGTAACTGAACTGAACTGAACTGAGGGGCCTCAATATTAGATGTACAAATAAATGCTTCTTGGTTTATGAACTATTTTAAAAAACAGGAGACAATCTATTTTTAAAATACCATTTCTTCAAAGTTTGTTTGTTTAATCATGTTTAACAAAAAAACCTCACAAGTAACTAGAACTAGTTTATGCTATCTACCCATTGGTACATCAGTGGTCAGAAGAGATTCTTGATGCCAGCAGTTAACTGAAGGGGTCTGGGTGTTATTCTTCTGTGTCTCCTCTAGAGCAAGCACAAATGACAAAGAAATAAACAGCAACAAAACAGGTAGAGTGGTTGCAGAAATGCCTCAGAGGGATCCGAATCTGGTCACCCCAACAGGGCTTTCCCAGTGGCTCAGTGGTGAAGAATCTGCCTGCAATGCAGAAGCCACAGGTTCAATCCCTGGGTTGGAAGATCCCCTGAAGGAGGGTATGGGCAACTCACTCTAGTACTGATGCCTGGAAAATTCCATGGACAGAGGAGCCCGGCAGGCTATGGTCCATATGGTCGCAAAGAGTCGGACCAGACGGAAGTGACAGCATGCACGCACGCAGCTATATTATGGGCAATGGTAAACAACACTGTGTTAGTTTCTGCACAGTATTTTTACAGAGATAAAATCAGTGTTACGTGGTTAGTGACTGGTTCAAGGTAGAGCATAAGATAGATCTAAGTCTTTCACGTCAATTAAATGAGAGAAACTCATATATAGTATTTAGTGGCAACTTTATGTCGTTAGCATATCACCATTTTTATAATGTGCAAGTTGGTTTTACATGCATTACACCATATATTGGGCTTCCCTGGTGGCTCAGATGGTAAAGTGTCTGCCTACAATGCGGGAGACCCAGGTTCAATCCCTAGGTCAAGAAAATTTCCTGGAGAAGGAAACAGCAACCCATTCTAGTATTCTTGCCTGGAAAATCCTATGGATGGAGGAGCCTGGTGGGCTGCAGTCCATGGGGTCTCAAAGAGTTGGACACGACTGAGCGACTTCACTTTCACACCATATATAGATGACCCTTGTGGTAAGTAAAATTATTCCTACTTTTAAAGAGAAGACAAGTTCAAGAAGCTAAAGTGACTTGCTGAATTCTACATAGTTAGTAACCTGAAGGAAAAACTACAAACTCAGGTCTTTTATTCCCAAGGGCAGTGTTTTATCCAGTAAGCACACAAGTAAGTACATCAAACCTGGTGGCTCAGTCGGCAAAGAATCCACCTGCAATTCAGGAGACCTCCAGTTCAATCCCTGGGTCAGGAATATTCCCTGGAGGAGGGCATGGCAACCCACTCCAGGATTCTTGCCTGGAGAATCCCCATGGACAAAGGAGCCTGGAGCCTGGCGGGCTACAGGCCACAGGGTTGCAAAGAGTCGGGCACGACTGAGCGACTGAGCACAAGCACATCCAAAGGGAAACAGGGAGCGATTTTCTACTGAGCCGTGTAAGATCGACACACGTAAGATTTTATTTCATCATCACAGAAGAGAGTGACGCTCAGCAAAATTAAGACTCAAGTTCACAAAACCAGTAAGTGGCAAGTCTGCTGCTGAGAAGGCCCAAATTCCACTCAGTCAAGAGAGATAGATACTGAGGAAAAAAAAAAAAACT
>NW_011494913.1:3954036-3956314 GCF_000754665.1 Bison bison bison | reverse complement strand
GACCTGGGACAAGTTTTTTACCTGACAACAAGTCTTTTACCAGCTGGCTCCAATGGGAACTAGAGAAGGCTGCAGGAAGGAAGAAGGAACTTCCATCTTCCTGATTTTGTTTGTTGTTCCGGTCAGTTACCTGAACGACATCCTCTGCCGTGGCTGCAGCAGCAGATTCAGTTTTCAGCTTCCTTCTATACTCCCAGAACCAGCCTTGTGGGCCCTGTTCAGATCCAGATATGCCCACACACCAGGGTCCGAGCGCCAGTGCTTCAAGACCCCAGAGCAGGTTCCTGGGGCCAGCACAGCTGGGCTCTGAGCTCCCTTCATAGAGGACCGGGTCAGGGCTCCACAAGGGCAGTTTTTCTCCAAGCTTTTAGGTTCTGAAACCTCAACCTTTAGGGGTGTATTTGTTTCCCACAATTAGTATTTCTGTTTTAATTCCAATGTTTCTTTGGCTTTTCAATCCTCCAGTACCTGTGTAGTTAATTCCTTACACCAAATTCTCTCTGTTAAAATAACCAGTGTGGTTTCAACATTCTTGACTGGGCCCTGATTGATACAACTATTTTCAGAAAACAGATCTCAGAGAGCAAGTGACTGACTATATCCACACATACCACATCAATATTTTTATATACATTTATTTCATCAAAGATGTCTAACATTTCCTAAGTGCTTATAAAGTGAGCTTTAACAGATATTCAGAGAGTATTCTAAGATATTCTGACTTTAGGAATGAGTTCTTCTAGACTCAGTGCATTTCATTTTTCTGACCACAAATAATTTTTACCTATTAAAGTTAGAAATTTGTTCAAGACTGGTTGGTCCTTCTATTCTAACCCATGTGACCCAAGTCAAAATGCTTGAATTTGGCTATCAAAACAGATTTCTCTTCTCCTTAGCAACATTACATTTAATTTTAAAACTTTTGTAATTAACGTAGTAAAACCCTGTGGCCAAAAAAGTTTAATTCAAATGCTAAATCAAATTTTAAGGAGAATATATCTAATCTCTAGAACTAGGGAGAAAAAAAATGAAAGCAGAACTTCAAGAATAACAAAGAGCAAACCCGTATCTCACTCAGGAAACCAAATCAAAGTATATCTGTATTTACGCTCTCCATACGAAACACTTTTCCAGAAAGTCACAAGTTTTTTCAATTTTGTACCTCCCTACGAAAACCTGGAAATACACAGGTGACTTTGGTTGGACCAGTAACTAGGGCGCGACAGGACACATGGTAACCAGAGGCCAAAACGGAAAACGCAGCGCCCTGAGCGAGGAAAGTCCCTCAGAGCAGAGGACTGTCCCAGCCAGAGGCCAGCAGGGTCTCCTTGCTGAGAAACACCTATTCTACTAGAACGGCCGGTCAGATTGCTTTTTCTTGGCTGGGGGGAGCACGGCAGCCCTGCGAGGCTCGCGGGGTTTTGGTTCCCTGACCGGGGACTGAGCCTGCCCTAGGTAGTGACAAGTGCAGAATTCCAACTGCTGGACTGCCAGGGAATTTCCCAGATTCCACCATTATCTGAAGGCTCCTCTGGGGTTCTAGATGTTCAAAAAGCAATAGTTTTAAGCCTCTTAGAAGCAAAATTATCTTAAACTAATGTCTGAATGCAACTTTATTTTTGCTTTACTTTTTTTTCTTCTCATTCGACCTCTTTACCAAAACAATCATATTCTTGCTGTGCTAACCAAAGAGACTGTACAATGCAAAAGGAATTTAAAAATCAAGCGTTTTCCTCCACTTTTTTTTCTACCTACAGCTTTCAAAAATGCCGTGTATATAGGGTTTCCCTGAAGCTCCAGGAGTAGAGGCCCCATCCTAGGCCGAGCCAATTAGCATCTTCTATCTTCTACGCCACAATGAAAAGTTCAGTGGTAAACTGTTCTTACATGGTGTCTAAGGGGGCCTGTAGAGACAAAGTCTTTCTTTCAGATTGAATATGAATAAGAAAACTGCAGCTCCTGGCAGAGTGTCGGGACCTGAAGGGAAACCAGACGTAGAGCCAGGAGACTGAAAGCAGCCAGGTCCTCGGAGCTACCAATGAGCTGCCTAAGCAACTCTGCCTGATGTCTGAATTACTCAGGGACTTTTCAGTTAACAGCCAATAAATTCTCTCTATTTTCTAGGTCAGAGAGAGTCAGTTCTTCTGTTATAACAGAAGATTAAAGGAGAAAGTATACTTGAATATTCTGAGTTAGGTCAGTAGAAAAGATACTGGATAACACATATGCCAGAAAGAGAGAGACTGGTACAAGGTAGAATTACTTTCAAGAGATAGCT
>NW_011494913.1:3943826-3953936 GCF_000754665.1 Bison bison bison | reverse complement strand
AGAGATAGCTCAAACAGCGTAAAAATGTACTTAATATAATCAGCAGCTTATAATTTCTTGCTCTGGTCTTTCTCCTTTTACCCCCCGAGTCTGCTAGACCCTCAGTCTTTCCCAGCAACAGCTTCTCTACTCCTACTTTCCCAGACCTAAAACCTTGGAGTCATTCTTAACAACTCCCTTCTTCCTTCTCATACTCCACAATCCATGAGGTCAACAAATCCCGTTGGTTCTTCCTTCAAAATATATCAAGAATCTATGCACTCCTCACGACATCCACTGTTATCTCTCTGGTCCATGCTGCGAACACCTTCTGCCTAGATTACCGAAAAAGCCTCCTAGAACTGGACCCCCTGCTTCAACCCGTATCCACGCACAGTATACTCTCAACACGGCAGCCAAAGTGGTGACAGAAAGCATATTTTCGTACCTCCCAATGGTTTCCCAACTTACTCGAGAGTAAACGCTGACGTCTACAATGGCCAGTAAGACTCCAAGTCCTCTACCTCAGCAGCAAGGGCCTCCTGGTTCTTCAAACACGTCCTGCTTTGCACTAGCAAGGTCCTCTCCCTATTACATTCCTCCCCAAGACATCTACCTGTATGACTTGCTACCTGACCTCTTCTAAGTGCTTACTCAACATCCCTTTCTTATTTAGTGCTCCTGCTCATCCTATTTAAAACTGTAATGCCATCTGCAGCCCTGGCATTCCCATACTCCATCCCTGATATTTTTCTCTCTAGCACTTGTCACCCTGTAATTTAATATATAATTTATTATTTGTTTCATTGCCTGCCACCTGCTCCAGAATGTACACTCTGTAAGGGCAGGGGTATAATTCTACTTTTTCACTGTGTATTTCTAGCAACTAGAACAGTGCTTGGCACATAGTTGGTACTAAATAAATATTTGCTGAGGGAATGACTGAATACAACAAAAGGAATTAAAACGTTATGCCAATTCCTTTTACTTTCATATACAAACCAGACTTTCCCATAAGGGCTTCGCTGTGGATAAACTATTCCATTTCCTTATCTCAACACAATTGAAATGATACAAAAACCACACCACTTCCTTTGGTTCACTTTGAGTCCTGACTTCTGTCAAGATCCAGTAAAAAAAAAAAAACAACACAATTTTTTCCCACTGTTTTCGGTGGATATACTCAAGTTTAAGATACAAATTAAAAGGTCTTAAGAAAGACGTGTTTAAGTAAACACTGTTTTCCAAGATCTAAAATATTGCTTAAGGCAAACAATGGCTTGGGTTATAATCTGACAATACCCAATAGTTTTAGCAAGTTAAATAATTGTGGAAATAACCACAGACAAAAAGAAAATACAGTCCTTTTTTGAGAACAAACAATGTGGTCTGATGAAGGGGACTTCAAAGCATCGTCTACACTCAACTGCAGAGACACGATCTGCACTTACAGCAGACAGAGGAAGAGTTCAAAGGTAATATTTATATTAAATTGAAACTCACCAAAGGCCTCGAATAAGACTAGAAGGTGTTAAAATCAGGTTGCTAACAGTTCTTCCCTGACAAGCATGAACCACAAACTATAGGAAACGAAACCTTGCAAACCTATAGGTCTAAGAAACAACACTCAAGATTACAAATTTGGGCGTATTATTGCAAAACACTTGGAAATCTAGGAGGTTTTCCGCCTTTTAGATGAAACATCTGCCTTTTCTTTACACTGTCAGAACATTTTTTAGGTTAAAATGTGCTAGTTTAGAATGTTTTTACAAAGGAGTTCTGTGGCAGACTTGACATTAATGTCCCTTTTTTCCCTTCTAGTATCTTTCTTTCAGCTCTAAGATATCTAGTTTAACTACTTATCAACTTACACTTTTATTAAAGAAAGGACTGTAAGGAACATAGTCTTAGAGTCAGGAGACCTAGGATGCAGTTGCAAATTCTGTCTAATTGGTGAGTTGATCCTGGACAACTCACTTCCCTCTGTAGACCTTAGTTTCCTCATCTGAAATAAAATAACCATTTTATTAAATTCACTTATTAAAATACCTAATACCATGAAGACTTCTATCTCTCATATCCTATGAGTCTATGAACTACACTCACTGAATATCGTGCCTTAAAGACATCACCTAAGAATTATCCAGGCGCTGACTAAAGCGGGGCAAGGATCACTGAGACTGCACGCTTTCTCCGGAACTGAGGGAACCGTTATTCTGACTGTGGCATCTAACAGTGCTGTCTTTATATACCTTTATTTTACGTGGTATATATCCCAAGCAGTACTGTTTTACATACTGTTAAATTTGCTATAGATGTATAAAAATTGAATCATTCCATGACTATGTGTGTATTTTAATATTTTGCTTATTTTTCACTCAACATTGTGGTTCCCATCACAGCCACACACAGTTCTTTTTAATTCACTTTCACTGTTGCACAGTGTTCCACTTTTTGAATATTTTACAGCTGTACTTAACCCTTCTCACGCTGATGGACATTTAGGCTGTCCCCATGTTCTGATACAATAAACGCTGCAATAAATAAACCGGAATAGATGCTTTGGTTATTGTTGTCTGGGTAAATAATTCTGACGGACAGATTTCTTGAAGTGGGATTCTGGGTCTAATGGCAGTCAGGTAGAGATTTTGGTAGTCCCCTCGGGATTTTGTACTTTTCCATTTTGTACTTCCAAATGGCATTTAAGAACAATTGAAAAATACTGCTGAAGGATGGAGAATAAACTTAACACATGGAAAAATACACCACATGATACACAGAAAACCTCAAGATCATGTATATCCATTCTTCCTAAATTAATCATAAATTTAATCATATTCTTTCTCACATTACAGTCCCCTTTTATTCTTTATTTGCTAAGAGTTTTCATCATAAATGGGGCTGAATTTCATCAAGAGTTTTTTCTCCACCCAATGACATTATCACAGTGGCTTCCTCCTTCAATGTGCTAATGCATAAATTAATTAGCAATAATCCATATTAAGAGCTCTCTTAGAGAGTAACCCATCTATGGTAGTTCTGGGATTCCCAACTTCATTCATATTCCTCTTTTCAAGAGATGGAATCCAATTACTTCTAAAGTGGGCTGGACTGAGTGACTCCCTACTAACAAACAGAATAAAGTCAAAGTGACACAGCATGACTTCTGAGACTAAGTCTCGAAAGGCAGTGCAGCTCTCTCCTTGCTCTCCTTCTTGGACCATTTATTCTGGGGAAAGCCAGATGTCATTGTGCAAAGATATTCAAAGAATCTGTAGAGAGGCTCATGCAGTGAGGAACAGAGGCTCCTGCCTACTGCCAAGAGAAGGTGCCATCTTTGAAGTGGATTCTCCTCCAGTCAAGCTTTCAGATGAAAGCAGCCCCTGCTGACATAACTACAGTTTCACAAAATATCCTGAACCAAAACCACCCAGTAAATTGCTCCTGAATTCCTGTCAGTTAATTTAAGCTTTCATTACCTCAAGTCTCTAGGTTTTAGGATGAACTGTTATGCAGCAATAATAATTAACACACTAACATTCTTGGATTTCTGGGACAAACTCTGTTTTGTCATTATTAAATAATAATTGTCTGGTCTCTGTGCCTGGTTCCTAGGTAACAGGACTGTCTTGGTTATTTACAAGCCTCATGGATCACACTTGAGTTTATGCTAATGAATGACTCAGGATGGGGGCTGGTCACCAAAATGACCAGTGATATGATTAGAGGGTTCGGGCTTTGAGCCAGTCCAATCTTCAGGGAGTTTGGATAGGGCTAAAGATTGAGTTCAATCATGTGGCCAATTGTTCAATCATGGCTATCTAATGAAACTTCGATAAGAACAGCACACCGTGGCTCAGATAACCTTCCTGGCTAGTGACCTATTGACACACAGTCAGGATGACATACCCTGATTCCAGGGGAAACAGGCATGTGAGCTCCACATCTGGAACCCTCCCCAAACTCACTTTGTGTGTCTCTTTCATTTGGCTG
The DNA here is from genome assembly GCF_000754665.1 of Bison bison bison. Taxonomy (NCBI): domain Eukaryota; kingdom Metazoa; phylum Chordata; class Mammalia; order Artiodactyla; family Bovidae; genus Bison; species Bison bison. Next base: position 3,949,964 of record NW_011494913.1, on the reverse strand, counting down.
GTCCCAATTTGTATCTTTATAATACTAAGTTCTGTGAGTCATATAAATGAACTGTCAAATTGCAGGGCCGGGGTTGGGGGTGGGAGGGTGGTCACGGGATCCTCCTGGATTTGCAGCCAGTTAGTCAGAAGTGTGAGTAGCCTGGGGACACCCAAACTTGTGACTGGCATCTCAAGCGAGCACAGTTTTGTTGGGGACTGTGCCCTTAAATCTGTGTAGTCCAACACATAACAGCAGGTAGGCAGTATCAGAATTGTATTGCAGGATTTTAGACATGATCATGTTTCAATAACACCACTGGATTTGTTTTGCTAACATTTTGTTAGGTTTTATATCCATGTTCCTAAGAAAGACTGACCTGTAATTATTTTCTCATATTATCCATGCCTACTTTTAGTATCAAGGTTATACTACTCACATAGAATAAGCTGAGAACCTTATTTTGCTATTCTCTTAAATAGTCTGTGTAAATCTGGACATATCTACTACATGAATAGTTTGATACAACTCACCTTTAAAATTATCGGAGCCATGGGCTTATTAGTGAGTGTATGGGAGGAGGCAGATCTTTCACTACAAATTAAAATTCTCTAATAATAAAAGAAATATCTAGGTTTCTTGTTTAGCCACAATCAATTTTATTAAGTAACATTTTTTAAACTGTTGTTTTATTTAAATTGTAAAATGAAAAAAAGAAATATTGTAAAATGTTTAGGCCTAAAGCTATTCAAGGTATCACTTATTTTTAAAAAATCTCTTTTATATTTGAAGGTAGGTCCTCCTTTCCATTCCCAATACTACTTGTGCTTCCTGGGTTTTTCTTGATCTGTCATTCAAATGGTTTGTCCATTTTATTAGTCTTTTCAAGAAACCAACTTTTAGCTATGTTAATTCTATCGTATCATAAAAGTCTTTTCCCCATTAATTTCAAACCCTATCACTCATTAGCTAGAAGCCCTCAGTTTTCTCATCTGTAAAGTGGGAATAATAATAGTGCCTACACCTCACAGTGTTGTTATAAATGAGATAATCCTTGTAAGGCACATCCATGTAACAAATGTTCAACAAGTGTTAGCTTTTATCTTTATTATCTACTTCACTTCACTTCACTTCAGTTTATATTGCCGTTCTTTTCCTAGTTTAAATTAGGGGCTTACTTTATTAATGTTCTCATCTTTTAATACATCTACTTCTGCTTTATTGACTATGCTAAAGCCTTTGTGTGGATCACAACAAACTGCAGAAAATTCCTAAAGAGATGGGAATACCAGACCACCTGATCTGCCTCTTGAGAAATCTGTATGCCAGTCAGGAAGCAATAGTTAGAATTGGACATGGAACAACAGACTGGTTCCAAATTGGGAAAAGAGTACGTCAAGGCTGTATATTGTGACCTTGCTTATTTAACTTATATGCAGAGTACATCATGAGAAATGCCAGGCTGGATGAAGCACAAGCTGGAATCAAGATTGCCGGGAGAAATATCAATAACCTCAGATATGCAGATGACACCACCCTTATGGCAGAAAGCAAAGAACTAAAGAATCTCTTGATGAAAGTGAAAAGAGTAGAGTGAAAAAGTTGGCTTAAAGCTCAACATTCAGAGAACTAAGATCATGGCATCTGGTCCCATCACTTCACGGCAAATAGATGGGGAAACAGTGGCTGAAGGTCTGTCTAGTCAAAGCTATGGTTTTTCCAGTAGTCATGTATGGATGTAAGAGTTGGACTATAAAGAAAGCTGAGTGCCAAAGAACTGATGCTTTTGAACTGTGGTTTTGGAGAAGACTCTTGAGAGTCCCTTGGACTGCAAGATTAAACCAGTCAATCCTAAAGGAAATCAGTCCAGAATATTCACTGGAAGGACTGATGCTGAAACTGAAACTCCAATACTTTGGCCACCTGATGTGAAGAACTGACTCATCTGAAAAGACCCTGATGGTGGGAAAGACTGAAGGCAGGAGGAGAAGGGGACGTCAGAGGATGAGATGGTTGGATGATACTACCACCTCGATGGACATGAGTCTGAGTGAACTCCAGGAGCTGGTGATGGACAGGGAGGCCTGGTGTGCTGCAGTCCATGGGGTTCCACACAGTCGAACACGACTGAGTGACTGAACTGAGCGGAGCTGAATGCAAGCTTCAGCATGCCACACGAGCTTGATATGCCCTGATTCTCTTTACTCTTTAGGCCCAGGTGTTTTCTAACTTGCGTTACGGTTTCAGCTTTGACCTGTGGGACTTACAGAGGTAGGCTTGTAAGTTTCCAGATGTGTGTCTGTATGTCCTGTTTGTCATGCAGTTTTAACTGAAAGGTATTGGCTGACAAATAATCTGGCTATGATCATTTGAACTGTACAGCCTAGAGAATGTAACTTAATAGAATGCTAACTTCTAAACCAGACCTAACCTTTAAAAAGGGCTTCCCTGGTGGCTCAGTCGGTAAAGAGTCTGCCTGCAATGCGGGAGACCTGGGTTCAGTCCCTGGGTAGGTCAGATTCCCTGGAGAAGGGAATGGCAACCCACTCTAGTATTCTGGCCTGGAGAATTCCATGGACAGAGGAGCCTAGCGGGCTGTAGTCCATGGGGTCAAACAGAGTCAGACATGACTGAGTGACTAACATTTCAATTTACAACTTTTAAAACTAAATGACCTTGTCATGGTCTCTGCTTTAAAAAAAAATCTATGAATATTCTCATTTCATAGAATGAAATTACCAAGACATAAGAACTGTTATGATCTGGCCTCTGCCAGGCTTTCTAACGCCATCCTCCCCCTCACTTCTCATACCCTGACAATGATCCAACTCTAGTGAAGTCACTGAAGCCTCTATGTTTACAGGCATCCCTTTCAGACTCCCTTGCGCATTCTTTTTGTTCCTTCCTTCGTTTCCCACCAGGTTAACTACGGTTCACTCTTCAGACCTGTTCTACTCCCCTCTGCGTAAGCAGTCCTGACTCCTGTGTATCAGGTAAGTGAGCCGGCCTATCTGCACTAGGGCACCCAGAGCATGCAGCAGAGCTGCACCACAGCTCTCAACAAACACTCATTCATGAAGTTTTACTAATTATTTGGTACTTGCTTCACACCGATTATACAACAGTAAATCAAAAGACATGGTCCCTCCTCTGATAACACTTATTTAATCAGGAGATGTTTTTTGACTTATCTTGCAGCACTTGTAATCTCTACTTTCTAGCACGTTACTGAGCAAAACAGTAAGTGTTCAATAAGTGAATGAAAGGAATAAAAATATTAGTATCTTAAGGGAAACATAATTGGGGAGTTAAATCAACTATAAAATCACATAATAAACTCTCGAAGTTCTTTATAAGTATACTGACATGTACCAGTGCATCTCCAAACCTATTGCCAGCTACTAAAGCCAACAATCCTAAGTACTAGCTCAGGAACTTTGCTCCCCGTATCATCATCTTCTGGTTATTTCTACATGGTACAGAGAAGAAATTTAGATTCAAGTCACGAAACGGGGAACCTCAGTATACTCAAAAGCCCCCCTTTTCCCAATATCTCTGGTTTATTTCATATTTTGAACTATCTTTGCTCTAAGTTTACTTTTTCTTACAATACTGTTTTTATACTATCAAGTAAGAAATCTAACATGTCATACATACTTGACATGTACTAATTCATTTAATCCTTACACGGACTTTAGGCAAGTATTCTCATTATGTATAATCTCATAAAAATATATCCTAAAAGTCAACAGCCTGATGGTAACGTAAAGGTCAGTGAGATGCCAGCTGGGTGGAGGGGAGCGTGGTAAGGAGGGAATGGGACGAGGACAGTGACGAGGGCCTTAGGCTTTGGTGCACTCTATTCAGAACTGCATGTAAGAGCTTATGCAGGTCTCATTTATGTGATCTTTTAAAAATTTTTTAAAACTGTTCTGAAAAGAGATAATTAGACCTACTCTGACACTTAATCACAAAAAAATAGATGGGAAAGTGGAAAAGAGGGAGGAAAGGAAGGAAGTAGATGAACTCAGAAGTTAAACTAGAATTTCTATCTGAGAAACCTAGATTGGAAATTACCTTATAAACCATTAAAAATATAAAACAGTGGAACAGAAGAGAAGTATTAGGATGGAGGATAAAGCCAGGAATTGAAATGTCACTATGACAGTGAAAGTGTTAGTCAGTCATGTCTGACTCTTTGCAACCCCATGGACCTTGTCTCACCAGGATCCTCTGTCCATGGAATTCTCCAGGCAAGAATACTAGAATGGGAGGGGAACAAGAGAGAATATACTAGAGCGGGTAGCCATTCACTTCTCCAGGGGATCTTCCTGATCCAGGGGTCAAACCCAGGTCTCTCACATTGCAGGCAGGCAGATTCTTCACACTCTGAGCCACCATAAAAAGACGCGACTGGAAATCTTGTGGCAGGCTCTTCCCACAATACCATATGCAGCTGCAGGAATACAAACCACTACCTGAACCTAAAAGCATCCAAACTGGAGAATGATCAGGTAAGTGTGCAAGGAGAATATAAGCCAAACTTAAATTAAGCAAAGAACAAAGGTGTCTTCATTATGAGGAGGCAGTCTGAACTGAAGAGAATGAGAAGAAACTGTCTCTGTCTCCCTTTCAGGAGGAGCACAATAACCAAAGAGCCTGAGGGCAAGGCCTGTGGGACGTTTCTGAGACTATGAGTTGTAGGTTTCTCTAAAGAAAACAGTAGGTGTGGGAAAACATTTTCAATGGAGTCCAAGGAGAGACCAACAGCAAGGATGAAGCTCAATTCCAAGCTGGGAATGGCAACCGCTTTGTGCAATGCAGGGCCTCTAAAGGCTGCCCCATCTAAACAATAAATCTCTAGCAGACCTACAAGCAATTGGCACCTGCCACACTGCTGACAGACCTTGCAGTTGGGAGGGCTTAGAAGCCCTGAGGACGCCTCCCGGAGCTTCAAGGAATGGGTGACAATTTGTCGGTCCCTTTGTTATCGGTCCACAGGACAGAAACAACTGTCCTTCACATCTACTAGTTTGTCTCTGAACAACAGGTCCCTACAGCCAGAACCCAAAATTTTGGAATGGGCCGAAAAAAATACAGTGCATTTAAAGGGAATTCAGGTAACAGAGGAAAGGCTAACGCTGAAAATCAGAATAGGCAGCTTCTAGTTAAGCGTAACTTTTAGAGAACACTGGGTGACAGTGAACATCCAAGACACCAAGATGGTGCTGGCTGTGCCAGTGAAGAAGAAACTCACAGATGCCAAGACAAGGAGCTGCCACACTGGACACTGATGCAGGATTTTACCTCCAAAAGAACCCTCAGAGCATTTCCTGATGAGCACCAGGGTGAAGGGGGCACTCTGAATTTTTTACCATGACCATCTTTGCCCTGTACCTCTCTTTGAGGAACTTGGTATCTGCTGAATCCTTTTACATCCTAACTGAGAATTAATGGCCAATGAAAGATGACTGGTACATTTTTTAAAATTTAAAGATTAAAAAAAAAAAAAAAAAAGAAGAGACTGGGCAACTGAGACTGACAACTTTATTTTCAATATACCATGTTAAAATATTTTGAATATTGCAAAGTCCTAAATCAACCATCAATTAAGAGTTGAAAAGAACTTTAATAAAAGCATTAAAACTAGTCAGTTTAATATTTATTATGAGGTAGCATTATCTCATTATAAGGTATTTCTCTAAGTATATAATCATACTAACATTTATTTATTAATAAGGAACCATCAAGTTCTGCTTAATGAGTATCTTCACAGGTCTCCATTCATTTAGGAATAAATTCTAATAAATGAGATACCATCTTTCAGTAAGAGCGTCAGAATTAGACCTGCAGAAATACTTCAAACATTTTTATATTTTAATAAATCTTACACAGCATTAAAGTGTAACAGAAGATAAACATGTGCAGAATACTATTTATCTCTCTTCAAACTACTCTTGTAAAGAGGCAATACTTTCTTTTTTAAATAGTATCTCCTTTTCAGTATGCTAAGGCTTGAAAAACAATGTGCAAAAGCAACACCAAAGAATGCTCAAACTACTGCACAATTGCACTCATCTCACACGCTAGTAAAGTAATGCTCAAAATTCTCCAAGTCAGGCTTCAGCAATATGTGAACCGTGAACTTCCTGATGTTCA
>NW_011494913.1:3908561-3943726 GCF_000754665.1 Bison bison bison | reverse complement strand
AGAAAAGGCAGAGGAACCAGAGATCAAATTGTCAACATCCGCTGGATCATGGAAAAAGCAAGAGAGTTCCAGAAAAACATCTATTTCTGCTTTATTGACTATGCCAAAGTCTTTGATGGTGTGGATCACAGTAAACTGTGGAAAATTCTGGAAGAGATGGGAATACCAGACCACCTGACCTGCCTCTTGAGAAATCTGTATGCAGGTCAGGAAGCAACAGTTAGAACTGGACATGGAACAACAGACTGGTTCCAATAGGAAAAGGAATATGTCAAGGCTGTATATTGTCACCCTGTTTATTTAACTTATATGCAGAGTACATCATGAGAAACGCTGGACTGGAAGAAACACAAGCTGGAATCAAGACTGCTGGGAGAAATATCAATAACCTCAGATATGCAGATGATACCACCCTTATGGCAGAAAGTGAAGAGGAGCTAAAAAGCCTCTTGATGAAAGTGAAAGTGGAGAGTGAAAAAGTTGGCTTAAAGCTCAACATTTCAGAAAACGTAGATCATGGCATCTGGTCCCACCACTTCATGGCAAATAGATGGGGAAACAGTGGAAACAGTGTCAGACTTTATTTTTCTGGGCTCCAAAATCACTGCAGATGGTGACTGCAGCCATGAAATTGAAAGATGCTTACTCCTTGGAAGGAAAGTTTTGACCAACCTAGATAGCATATTCAAAAGCAGAGACATTACTTTGCCAACAAAGGTTCGTCTAGTCAAGGCTATGGTTTTTCCTGTGGTCATGTATGGATGTGAGAGTTGGACTGTGAAGAAAGCTGAGCGCTGAAGAATTGATGCTTTTGAACTGTGGTGTTGGAGAAGACTCTTGAGAGTCCCTTGGACTGCAAGGAGATCCAACCAGTCCATTCTGAAGAAGATCAGCCCTGGGATTTCTTTGGATCTGATCTGAAACAAATGAAGAGACCAGCAATACAGCAGAACATCACTGTTAATGTTTCTTTAAACTTAGGAAACTTGGATTCAACCAGATTCAAAGAATTACTTCTGTTTGCTCTTCATTATGCCCAACATTATTATCCCTGCTATCCAGATAAAAAACGTGGGCATCATTATCTCTTTTCAACATCCAGTCACAAATCAGTGTCCCTTCTTCCTTCACAACATACCTCCTCCAGTTTTCCTTTTCTATTTCCACTATCATCACTCTGACTGAATTCTATTACCTCAAGCTTAGCGACTCCCACAACCTTACGAGCTCCCTGAGTCCTCACTGCATTCCTCTAACGTGAGGACCTTGTTCTTTATTTTTTGATTTCTTCTTTGTGACTGTTGTTACACAGATCAACAGGAATCCCCAAAAAGCAATATTCTGTAGAACAAAAATTAACGCTCTGGGGCCTTAAACTAGAAGAATAGGGAAAAACAAGCCTGGAAAAAAATATTAGCAGAAGGAGGAAAAACACGGGTCAATTTAAAATCATCAGCTGAAGAGTATCATATATGCAAAGTGGTATGAAGAAGAAAATTAAATATTTGCTGAATAATCAATACTTAAAGGTTTTTGCAACTTCAGATAAGTTGATCCCTACCTTAAAATTCTCATTACCTCTTGACTGAAACAATTAAGAGTATCCTAATTGTCTCTCGGCTTTTGGTAGCTCCCCCTTCCAAACTATCATTCACATCAGATCAGATCAGATCAGATCAGTCGCTCAGTCGTGTCCGACTCTTTGCGACCCCATGAATCGCAGCACGCCAGGCCTCTCTGTCCAACACCAACTCCCGGAGTTCACTGAGACTCATGTCCATCGAGTCAGTGATGCCATCCAGCCATCTCATCCTCTGTCGTCCCCTTCTCCTCTTGCCCTCAATCCCTCCCAGCATCAGAGTCTTTTCCAATGAGTCAACTCTTCGCATGAGGTGGCCAAAGTACTGAAGTTTCAGCTTTAGCATCATTCCTTCCAAAGAAATCCCAGGGCTGATCCCCGTATTAATTGTTACAAAACACAATTATGATTCAAACTTTCTAGAGACTGCCAACTACTCACAAAATGAAGTCTAAACTCCCTACCATGGCATCCAGAGTTCTTCACAAACAAGCTCTTTCAGCTTTGTCATTCAAACCCTCTCTCATATCCTGAATTCAAATCACACAAAATTACTTCCTCTGCTTCCCCTGTCCATGGGATTCCCCAGGTAAGAATACTGGAATGGGTTGTCATTTCCTTCTCAATGGGATCTTCCTGACCCAGGGATCAAACCTGCATCTCCTACATCACAGCAGGTGGATTCTTTACCACTGAGCCAACTGGTAAGGCAATTCTTTTCCAAGATTGCTGGGAAGTCCCAGCAATCTTCTACTCATCCTTTAAGACTCCACTCAAACACCATTTCCTATGTGAAGCCAATTTGACAGTTCTCTCCTCTAACAATACTGGTGGAGCCCTTCTAGATGACACCAACATACTTTCCCAATCTCACACAACACTTTTCAAACTGTATTAACTTTGTGTACTCATCTCTAAACAGATTATTCTTTGAGAGTAAAGTAAGGAACTCATTTTTACTGAACATCTCGTATTCTCAGCACCTAATGCCTGGTGCAGAACAGGTGTTTGGTAAGTGTTTGAGAGAGAAGGAAGTGGCTGGACGTAAGCAAAGCTTCACTTAATGCTATACCGTTGAGAGACTTCATTAGAGGAATCTGTCCTTACTTTGACAGGCTAACTACGAGTCACTGACAGTACAGGCACAATTATACCTTTCAGAAAACATAAGCTGGTAGCAATCGGTAGATGGAAAAAAAGAGTGAGGAGACACAATAAGTGGGGGAGTCCTTCAATATTTCAGGTGAAATGCTGAAGAACTTAAACGTGGATGATGATGGGAGAATTAGGAGAGATGATGAAAACATTCATGATACAGAGGTAAAGCTGAAAGGACCTGATCTCTGACTAAGAGTAGCAAGGAAAAGATAAAGAATCCGATTCTGCACTGAGGCTGTGAGCACAGGTGACAAAGAGGTCTAGTAACAGAAGTGGGAGCACCATGCGTGCAGCAAGCAGTCGAAAACAAAGTGGGAGCACCATGCGTGCAGCAAGCAGTCGAAAACAAAGTGGGAGCACCATGCGTGAAGCAAGCAGTCGAAAACAAAGTGGGAACACCATGCGTGCAGCAAGCAGTGGAAAACAAAGTGGGAACACCATGCGTGCAGCAAGCAGTGGAAAACAAAGTGGGAACACCATGCGTGCAGCAAGCAGTCGAAAACAAAGTGGGAACACCATGCGTGAAGCAAGCAGTCGAAAACACGTGCTGAAGCTTAGAATACTGTCATAGCAGAGATATGCGGCTGAGAGAGATCATTTTAGAGGTAACTGCTGAAATCAAGAAGTCAGGAGAGACATTAAAAAAAGAATTTCAGAGATAAGAATCTTAGGGAAGGTCATTATTTAGTAATAGGACAACTATTCTTCAAACAAAAATAGGAAAAAAAAATTTGAAGGAGTAATTAAAGAAGTAGAAACAGAAAAGCTCAGGGTTACAGAAGCTACCAGTATTTCATGAAAGGAAAAATGGCAACAAGCGCAGTGATCACAGAGCGAAACTAACAAAAGACAAAAGACAGTTAGAACATCATGACTATTCCTCAAAAGAGCAAACAGACCGGCTTAGAAGGGACAGGAGGATGAATGAATACTGCAAGGAAGCAAAGCAGTGAGCAAAACCTACTACTTAAAGAGGAAAAAGTATACTAGCAAACAGTAGCAAACTCTACTATTTAAAGAGGAAAAAGTAAAACATATGTATTCTACCTGTTTGTTTTTAATACAGATTCCTAAAGGATTAAACCTTTTATTGATAATCTGAGTCTCTATGGATTTGAAAACAATGAACTTGATTTCTCTATCCACATTATCTTAGAATGGCTTCTCCCCTGTCCCTGATGTTACTGCAGTTTCCACTTCTTTCAATAAATTCTATCTCCAAAGATCTATTATTCAAAGTAACAATTTTATCCTAAATTCTAAATATGTGTAAGCTTCAGAATAATGTAAACATTCATTTTAATATAATCTTCTATTCTAACCTGTTTTGTCATCGTCAGAGGAAAGAAGTAATTATATACATCATTTAATGCTTATTTTCTCCAATTAGAATAAAGAAAGCTATATTAATAATAAATACTTTTTACTCCTGAAGAGGTTCAACATTTATAAAGAGATAAAATCCTGTAACTACTTAAGAACTCATAAGGAAGGTGATTCAAGAATAAAGAAGATAACAAAGTTGCAGTGATAAAATAGGATGATTTTTAATTGCTAAGAAATGAGAAATTTCACATTAATTATATTCTTAAGTCTTTTTCTTACCTCAGAGATGTGGCTAGATAAAACTGTACTTCCAATTTTCTCCAAACAGCTTTGACCTATGCTTCCATCTCATGAATTCCAAGACAGTATTAAACTGATGCATATTTTCATAAATCTGTTTAGAAAAAAAGAATATATTTAAGACTGAAAGAATGTTTGTTTATCAGAATAACACATGTAGAAGAAATGATAAAATTTTATCATGCATAAAACTATACATTTTTAATGTAAAGTTCTATGGCACTTTAGAAACTATCACTTTACAAACCTTTACTCAAAGACGTTCTAAATTTTGAGTATTTTCAACTTTATAACATAACAGTTCTGTGGAAAAAATTACTCACATGTGAAGTTCTGTATCAGCCTAATAAGCTTTTGTGGGGGGAAAAAATCACATTTCAAATTGAAAAACAAGAACATCAGAAGCAGCACTAAAATTTACAACTCTACAATATTAGGATTCCTACTTGAGAAAAAATATATTTGATCACCCAGCTAGTATTTCAATTTTATCACAAAGGCTCAGTTAGCAGTCTTAATTCCAGGCAGACTTCAACCTAGAACATTAGGAACAGCGAGGGCCAAGAGTTGACTGCGCTGCTGGCTCTGCGTCCAGGGCACAGGCTTCCAGTGTTACTGCTGTCATCAGTGACCTGCTGCTCTAAGAGACAACGTTCATAAATACAGAAGAAGGAAGCCATCAAAACCTGTAATTTAGTTAAAGACAGGTGTGCTGCTTATTTAGGGATCACAAAAATAATTTCATTGAATGTATCTTTTAACTGAAACTTCAAATAGCACAGTGTTCTGTTTCCTATTGTAAAAAGAAAAATTTTAAGCTGTATGAACATTACTCATGTCCCACTGCAAGGTCAAAACGCCTTTGTCTTCAAGTCCATTTAGAAGTACCATTTGTGTCACACTGAGGTTTAGTAGTCTTGGCAATAATGACTAAATTCATGTAAACTGGGGCAACCTGAAACGGCCCAGCGTATCAGATAGCCTTTCTTAAAGACAACAGTCTCCACTCAGCAGACAGGCTGCCATAGGGCCATGCTAAATCTTTCATGGTCCAACTAAAGACAGACCGACCCTGAAAGCAATTAGTAATGCTTTGTCTGCATTCAGAAGCCTTTAACAGTCTTCCCAATGCACGAGTTACCTATAACCTCACCAGGTCCCTGATATTTTTCAGGGTTCTCATATGACCAAAACTTAGACTATCATTCACAGTAACAAAGGAGGGTAGTAATGGAGACCTGGTATCTAGCATTTCCCCCCCACCTTCTCTGAGATGATCATAGTCTTAAAAAATTTACCTTATAACAATAATAGTAAAAAAAAAAAAGGCATTGTTTCCACTTTAGAAAAGGCATAAAGATTTTCCTCTAAAGCCATTCTTTGCCAATTCTTCCCTAAGGGCATATGGAAGAAGAGAGGGGAGGAAATCATTACATTAAACAAAGCTCAAATTAACCTATTCTCATAAAGTTTTAAAGTCCCATCAAAGTGACTATGTCTAAAAATATATGGCCTGATTCTAGTTCTACCAGATATTTCCAACGGATCAAATAATAATAAAATTAGCAGGTAAACCACTTACCAATCATTGTTTATTATAGCACTACTTATTACAACACTTTTTCCTTGGTGTAAAAAAAAAAGTTACAGGCTTTAGGCTAAATCTAAAAATAATTTAAAAAAGGAAAATACATAATCAAAAAAGACTCTTCAAATATATCATCTGCAAAGTCTAAGACCCTGATCTATCTTCCCTCAATCCTCTCACATCTACAAAGACATGACAAATCATAAACTTCAGAAAAGCGTTTCCAAGGACTGAATTTAAGACCGGCTAAGGAAAACCACGCAAGATTTGACTTTACTCCTAACAGGAAAATAAAAGACAACCAAAGGCCAGGATGCGCTTCACGATGCAGGTCTGCAAGCCACTCTTTATATACTAGAAACTGTGAGTAAAAGCAAAGCCTTTTCTAGCTTTGGCGATTACAGTCCTTTAAGCAGAGATCTATACCGTACAGGCACAGAAACAGAATTCACACAGGCAGAACGCTTGCATCGACTTTAATCACTCAATTTATAAGACAACGTGCCACAGGCTTTTAGCACTATGAACTGTGTTTAATAGTGACTGGATCCAGTCAAGACCAAACACGGAACAATTTTAAGTATTAATTTCACCAAAGACTTTGTGCCTGAAATTTTCAAGTTTCTTAGGTTTGGAAGATCGATTAAGGAAAAGGTAATTCTTTTAAAAACACATTTGAACTTCTTAATGACTCAGAATAAATGAAAATCGAATCCTTCTGGATATATTCTAATACTTTCTAATTCAGAGCGAACAAAGGTATTTCCTCAAAGTTAATAAGTATTTGCAAACATAGGAAAAGTTCATTTTGATCCCATATTGCCTTTACAAAAATCTTTTTCTTTTTTGCCATCAAAATGAACACATCCCTCTCAGTTTTGAAGCCCTTCAAAATTATCAAAGTGGTTAAATCTTAAAGCACTGGGATAGTTCAAAGACCACTAACCACACAGAATCCATCAGTGACAAACATCAATTATGGATATCATATTGAAGTATGAAGAATATTGAAGTATTAGAACATTACCCATTAACACCTATATTAATAAGATTTGAAAAAAAACTAGTATAAACATGGTTTTGATACTCAGTCTAAGACAAAATTTAAGATTGTTTTTCAACTTGTGAAAGTGAAAGTCGCTCAGCTGTGTCCGACTCTTTGAAACCCAATGGACTATACAGTCCATGGAATTCTCCAGGCCAGAACACTGGAGTGGGTAGCCTATACCTTCTCCAGCAGATCTTCCCAACCCAGGAATTGAACCGGGCTCTCCTGCATCGCAAGCAGATTCTTTACTAACTGAGCTATCAGGGAAGCTGATAGCTTTTCAATGTGTAACAGATGTCAAAAACTAGTAGCTTCTTAGTATTCACAAAATTAGATATTGCTTATATATTTTTCCTTCCACCACTTCAAATTTCCTCTTTCTTCATTTCCCTCTCTTAGCATTCATAAAAAGCACCCCACATACTGTACAAGTACTATTATAAACATCACAGCTGCAATTAAAAAACTATTTTCAAAAATTGAAAATTATACAATAATCATTTTATGAAATACCTCAGAAGGGCTCCTAAACTAAAGGTATTATTACTATTAAAACCTCTGATATAGTAACTGAAAAACTCAAACATTATGCTTCAGAAAACCATTATACAGTTTTACTGTAACTCTAACAGTATAATCTAGATAAGTTTGGAATGCATTTCTATAATAAAGAATGTAATCCACTTAATACAGAAAGGGAAGGTCAACTTTTAAATAGATTCTGTTTCAAAAGTTCATTTATAAATTGAATATTAGCTTGATTTTGAAACTTAAGATGCCTTTTCTCATAAAACTAAAGATTAAAAACAATGGCATTAAACCCCAAATACAAATGAACTTTAGTGTATATTCTATGGTAGCACTCTTCTGCCTAAGCATATTTTCATATCAAGCTCAAAGCTTCTTATTTTTCGTTGTATCCTAGAATTTAGCACAGTTAATGATATAGAGTATGATTTCAACAAATATTAGCTGCTCTGAAGTACTGAATAGGAACAACTCAGTGATATGAAACTAAGCTGTCCAGAAAAACTTACCTATCTAATCCACAGCAGAGAACCAAAAGACATGGAGAAAAAAGCTTCTTCCAAAAGAGATAAGACAAAAGGATATTTAACACCAGGGTTAAAAAGTTCTAGTCTGAACCAATTGTGGCAATTTTCATTCCTCCTGCCAATGAATGCTTTAGCAATAAGCATCTGATGCAGTTCTGGCCAGTAAGACAAGAGACTAAGTTTGCTGAAGAGATTCTGGGAAAGGTTTCCCTGGGCTGATGAAAAAAGACACCCAAGTGAAAATATGTATTTTTTTCAGGCAACTTTGGGTTTGAATTGTTAAGCAGAACTATGACAGCCATCTTAGGACCACGAGGAAAGAGAAAGTCTAAGAGGACAACCCAGCAGAAAAGGAGCGACCGCACCAACCGACGGAAGACCTGGGTCTGAGGTGATGCTACTTCAGTTCAGTGCAGTCGCTCAGCCGTGTCCAACTCTGCAGCCCCATGGACTGCAGCCCATCAGGCTCCTCTGTCCATGGGATTCTCCAGGCAAGAGTACTGCAGCGGGTTGCCATGCCCTCCTCCAGGGGATCTTTCCAACCCAGGGATTGAACCCAGGTCTCCTGCATTGCAGGAGGATTCTTTGCCGGCTGAGACAGCAGGGAAGCCATAAGGGTGGTATAATCTGCATATGTGAGGTTATTATTCCATCTTGTGCTTCATCCAGCCCAGCATTTCTCATGATATACTCTGCATATAAGTTAAATAAGCAGGGTGACAATATAGAGCCTTGACGTGCTCCTTTCCTGATTTGGAACCAGTCCACTGTTCCATGTCCAGTTCTCACTGTTGCTTCTTGACCTGCGTACAGGTTTCTCAGGAGGCAGGTCAGGTGGTCTGGTATTCCCATCTCTTTAAGAATTTTCCAGTTTGTTTTGATCCACAGAGTCAAAGGCTTTGGTGTAGTCAATAAAGCCGAAGCAGATGTTTTTCTGAAATTCTCTTGCTTTTTCTACGATCCAACAGATGCTGGCAATTTGTTCTCTGGTTCCTCTGCCTTTCCTAAATCCAGCTTGAGCATCTGGAAGTTCTCAGTTCACATACTTTTGAAGCCGAGCTTGGAGAATTTTGATTCTCTAAAATTTTGATGATTCTATTTTTTGGGGGGCTCCAAAATCACGGCAGATGGTGATTGCAGCCATGAAAATAAAAGATGCTTACTCCTTGGAAGGAAAGTTATGACCAACCTAGATAGCATATTAAAAAGCAGAGACATTACTTTGCCAACAAAGGTCTGTCTAGTCAAGGTTATGGATTTTCCAGTAGTCATGTATGGATGTGAGAGTTGGACTGTGAAGAGAGCTGAGCGCCAAAGAATTGATGCTTTTGTACTGTGGTGTTAGAGAAGACTCTTGAGAGTCCCATGGACTGCAAGGAGATCCAACCAGTCCAACCTAAAGGAGATCAGTCCTGGGTGTTCTTTGGAAGGAATGATGCTAAAGCTGAAACTCCAATACTTTGGCCACCTCATGCGAAGAGTTGACTCACTGGAAAAGACTCCAATGCTGGGAGGGATTGGGGGCAGGAGGAAAAGGGGATGACAGAGAATGAGATGGCTGGATGGCATCACTGACTCAATGGACGTGAGTTTGAGTGAACTCCGGGAGCTGGTGATGGACAGGGAGGCCTGGTGTGCTGCAATTCATGTGGTCACAAAGAGTCGGACATGACTGAGCGACTAAACTGAACTGAACTGATACCTGAATGAAATAATCCTAGAATCATTTTATTAACTTGGATCTTAAGGAGATCAAACCAGTCAATCCTAAAGGAAACCAACCCTGAAGATTCATTGGAAGGACTGTTGCTGAAGCTGTAGCTCCAGTACTTCAGTCACCTGACCTGAAGAACCATCTCACTGGGAAAAAGCCTGATGCTGGGAAAGACTGAAGGCAAAAGGTGAACAGCGTGGCAGGGACAAGATGGTTAGATAGCTGACTCATGGACATGAATTTGAGCAAACCCCGGGAGACAGTGGAAGAGCTTGGAGTGCTCCAGCCCATGGGGTCACAGAGTCACACATGACTTAGCGACTGAACAACAACAAAAATTACCCTTTTATTATGTATGCAGTTTTCAATGATCAAAAGTAACACAGTGGATACAGCCATTTAGGAATAGATACACTATTTACTTCAATGAATTCAACTGTTATTTATACAGTGGTAACTCTCCCAAATTTATATTTCAATCCAGATCTTTCTTTTGAACTAGATACGTATTTCTAAACTACTAAACAGCTGTATTAAATATTTATTCCAGTGATACGTGAAAAGAACAGAATATAAAAACGATCATCTACCCGCAAAAAAAAAAAGTTTATGCATCCATACTCGATTTTCTGGCTAATGACAACACCATCTTCCTAACTGTCAATGATGAAAATCTTTGGGTCACTAGTCCCACATCCCTCTGCTTTATTTATTATACGAGGCAGTTATTACATGCCGCCTGTTCTCATTCTGATGTATCTTTGAAATCTGTCTCCCTCCGCTCTCCACACGTCTAATGCAGTCTTTCCTCTTTTGTGGAGCACATCTCCATTCTTACCTCTTGCACTGCACTCACATTTGTAAAATACAACCGTGCTTCATGAAAAGATTATAAACATCCTAAGTCATTAGGAAACACAAATGAAATCTATAATAAGCTATCACTACACACCCACTGTAACGGCTATTCTCAAAAAGACAGACGTCAGACGTTGGTAACAACATGGAGAAATTGGAACTCTCATACATTGCTGCAAAATGCTGCTGCCACTTTGGAGAACAGCTTGCCAATTTCTTAAAAAGTTAAATGTAAGCATAAATTAACCACAAGATCCAAAATTCCCTCCATAGGAACCTACCCAAGAGAAATGAAAATAAGTGTCTGTATAAAGACTTACATAGGGCTTCGCTGGTGGTTCAGACAGTAAAGAATCCATCTGCTATGCAGGAGACCTGGTTTGATCCCTGAGTTGGGAAGATCCCCTGGAGAAGGGAGCGGCTACCTACTCCAATATTCTGGCCTGGAGAATTCCATGGACAGAGGAGCCTGGAGGGCTACAATCTGAGGAGTTACACAACTGAGCAACTTTCACTTTAAAGACTTGTATACAGGGTCTTCGGAGAAGGCAATGGCAACCCACTCCAGTACTCTTGCCTGGAAAATCCCATGGACGGAGGAGCCTGGTAGGCTCCAGTCCATGGGATTGCTAAGAATCGGGAATGACCAAGCGACTTCACTTTGACTTTTCACTTTCATGCATTAGAGAAGGAAATGGCAACCTGCTCCAGTGTTCTTGCCTGGAGAATCCCAGGGACGGTGGAGCCTGATGGGCTTCCGTCTATGGGGTCGCACAGAGTCGGACACGACTGAAGCGACTTAGCAGCAGCAGCATACAGGGTCTTCCCTGGCAGTCCAGTGGTTGAGACTCTGAGCTACCACTGCAGGTGCTGTGGGTTCCATTCCTGGCCAGGGAACTAAGATCCCACATGCCATGGGCCACCTCTCCCCATAGAGACATGCACAGATGTTCTCAGCAGATTCCTCACAATGGCAAAGAACTGGAAATGATCCCAGTGCCCACCAGCTGGTGAATGGATAAACAAAAGGTGGCATCATCAAGCGTGGAATATTATCAGGTAATAAAAAGGGACAAAATGCTGATACACGTTACAACATGAATGCACTTCCAAATATGCTCAATAGAAGAAGCCAGATGCCAAATGCTACATACTGTATGATCCCATATACGCAAAATATTCAGAAAAGGCAAACTGAGATACCAAGAAAGCAAAGCAGTAGCTGCCTCCAGCAAGGAGCAGGAGTGGTAAATTTGGGGTGGTGATGAAATGTTCTAAAATATTCATAGCACAACCCTAAAAACTTACTAAAATAATAAAAATATAAGTACATTTAAAAATTTTTTCAATGATTTTCACTTATGTACAAAATGAAGTCCAAATTCTTTAGGAAGACATTCACAGACTGCTATAATCTGCTTTCAATGTATTTAATCTGCTGTCTTCAGCTACAATCTCTGCCATGGCACAGCCAAAAAAAACAGGAAAAAAAAGACTATGCTGAGATACTACCAATACAGCTACTGGAACAGCCAGAATAAAAACCAGTGACAATACCAAGTGCTGACGAGAATGTGAAGAAAACAGGTCTTTCACACACTGCCACTGAGGATATAAACTGGCATAATCACTTTGGAAAATGGTTTGAAAGTTTCTTTAAAAACTAAATATACCCTCACATGTAACAAACTGCATTCCTGGGCATCTGTCCCAAAGAAATGAACATGAATGTTCATAGCAGCCTTATTCTGACAATGAAGCATAAAAACCACTTCCATATTTTCATTTTAATAAATCCAATTCAGTCAGTAGAACAATCTACACCACCCTTTTTCCTGTAGAATTTTGAGAGATTATCAATAGATCATTTTTTCAGGTGATAGGTAAACATACCACACTACATATAAACAATAAAATTTCTATTAGGAATCATCAGGAATTGATTCTAGAGTACTAAGGGTTCACCACTTCTTCTAAATGTGCGTTGTTGCACCTTCTCAAATGAAGAATAAAGATCATTTAGAATTAACATTATGAACACCAATTACAGAGTTATGCTACAATACAGTGAAATCATCAGGGGCTATTAATACATAATGCTATTTGCTTCATAATGCTATTTACTAAATGGTCCCAAAAGAGAGTCGTGTTTATTTACTCATTTACTTGCTTGTCCGCTTGTTTTAGCTTGCATGCCCAGTTTTTCTTATTTTCTTCCCCTTGCTAACAGCTACCTGGAATGCACGTTTGCTCGTATAACAACAGTACCCTCTCTTTACTTCTCCTTTACATCATCCCCATACTAGCTTAACACAGCTCTGCTTTGAAGTCTATAAAAATAAAAGGCTCCGTATGACCGCATGAGACTGAAGGTATAAAAACTGAACACATCTACTATTATGATCAAATAACCTTTATGCTGTGATAATGTAACACTTTTTATAAGATCACTTCAAGGAGAAGGTAAAGACGAGACACCTGAATGAGTCAACTCAGGAAAAAACAAAGATGAGTGGAGCTACAAACTATAAACACGTTTCAGATGGCTGCTCAACATTTCTAACAAATTGCTAAGCTCAAAATACTGAAACTGAACTTACTCTTTTGTTCTTCCATCTTCTCACAAACCTGTTCCTCTTGAATTCTTTATTTGGCGTAATGTACAACTGTTCAGGAGATTTACTTTTTTTTTTGCCATTACCAAGTAAAACTGACAGTGTATATACCCAAGACCCCAAAATCCTGCCTCAAAGTGTATACATAACCTGGGAAACCTTTTGCACATCTGCCAGAAAGCATGTACAGAATATTTACAGCAGCATTTTCTTAACAGCAAACCTAAGTGTCCAACAGCAGTAAAATGGATAAATTCTAGTATGTTCATATAAAATTACCACATAGTAGTAAAAATGAATATACCCCAGATAACAGTATCAATATGAATGAAATCTCGAAACCATAATGTTGAACACAAAAAAACAAGTCTAAGAATAAATATATACAATATGACTCCATTCACATAAAACTCAAAAACAGGAAACACTAGGAAAATGTATCCTAAAGGAAAAATAAAAAAGTGGAAAACCTTAAGGAAAAGTAACAGAATAGTATTTAATAATTTAGGATGATGGTTTCCTCTGGGAGGGAAAAGCCATGGGCATCTCAGAAGCTGCCATCACATTTCTTGAGATAGGAGATTGGGACAGACATTCATTTTTTATTAAAACTCTGTAAAATGTACATCTACATCATACGTACCTTTGTATACAGGACAGATTTTAGAGTAAAAATTTTAGTTTAATCTGAAGTAAGTATGGTTAACTGTGCAGTAGTTTGAACATTCTTTGGCACTACCTTTCTTTGGGACTGGAATGAAAACTGAGCCAAGTTAAAAAAAAAAAAAAACAATACTGGGGAAAAACAGGGACTTCATACATTACAAGTTGTAATTTTACACATAGGTTTCAGTTTTCACTGTCAGTAGGACAGACATTACTAAAATCAAATATTGACAGATCTCCAAGGAAGTCCCAGAGATCTTACTTTCATTAGTACATTTTAAAACTTTTTTTCCTATAAATTGTAAGCTGTTCAACAAGATGAAAAATTACACTTAGCTTAACAGACCAGAGAATTACAGCTGTGCTTCATAAACAGTATTATAATCAATTCAAAGGCATATGGGCTTTAAAAAATTTGTTTAGTAACTCAGTTATACTATAAGTTGCAAAGTTTCTGATACTGCTAATACCAACAGGATTTTAAAGCATCCTACTTAGCCAATAGAAGAATGTTATACTGTATCAACCTGGAGGGGTGGGATGGGGAGGAAGACGGGAGGGAGGTTCAAAAGGGAGGGGATATATGTACACCTATGGCTGATTCAAGTTGAGGTTTGACAGAAAACAAAATTCTGTAAAGCAATTATCCTTCAATTAAAAAAGAATGTTTTAAAATCTGTTTCTCAGATCTTCTTCCCAATGAATGTACACCCATATTTTTCAGGATTACTAAGACAAGGAAGTAAGGATGGAATGAATTCCTTTTTAAAACATAGATAGTTTCCTTAAAAAAATAATTACATATCATGAAAATGGATAACCATCCTATTACCTAAGATGTACTGGTCGTCAGAATTTAATCCTATTAACCTGTGTTCAATATTTGGCTTTATTATTATTTACTAAAAACTTGAAACTACCTTTATTAAATATTCAATTGTCATTCATCCAAATGTGTGCATCAATGAAACTAAATAAATGACATTCTAGAAACTATAGAAAACAAAATTTTCAATTAAGAGAATTTAACATCATATAAAATTCATCACTTGTACAGGCATATGCAAACTAATCATTTCCAACAGGGGTGGGAAGTGGACTACAGGTATTTCCTTCAAAAGGGACAGTGTTGCTACATGTTCACGGGTGGGTAAACGTACAGAGAAGAAAGTTTTAGCTGGGAAGCTTGCATTTAAGTTCTCATCTCTATGTGATGAGAGGTACAGAGCTAATTACCAGACAACACTGTCTTTTAAATCATGAGTCACATACCTAAGGAAGGGGGTTGTAAGCAGGATAAGCAACAACCAGGGCAATCAAGATTTTAAAAAGAAGCAACAGCAGGTTTTGAACTTTCAGACAGAAAATCAGAAGCAATTATCTCAATATAATGCATATAATCCAACAGCCTGACTATGGACTATCCACCCTCTTGCAAAACACACCTATACTTTAGGGACTAAGTTTGTGAAGCTAGGTATGTTTGAACTTCAGAGAACAGCTCTATTATCAACAGGCAAGTGAGGTTGAAAGAGAGAAATAAAAGATTACTTGATAATATAATACTTTCTGAGGGCACTATAGTAAATTTTAAAACATTCAAGACACAGTTCCCTGCTGGCAAGCAATATTTCATCAACTTCAGAAGTCAAGCCATTATATATTAAATCTTAAACAATAATACCAGATGACAATACTACCATACATGACGATTAACTGAGAAGTAAAAAAAAAAAAATCAAACTTGCTTCAGAGGTGGAAAGATCACTGTGGGCTGAATTTAAAGTGGTCCTTCTGAAGACTGGTCAGGTTTGATAGTGGGCAAGGAGGGAGGGGTACAGGTTCAGAAGGCCGTATTACTGGGAGAGCTGGGGTGCTCGGGGCTGGGAGGCTGCACTGTGCCTGGCCACTGTGCCACCTGGGGCCCAGATTCTAGAGTGATGGAGCTTAATGATCAACGCATGGTCGGAACCAGGCATCTATGAAGCCAATGTCCACAGCAGATATCATACTAGTTTTAGTTCTCACAATCAAGCATCAAAGATTCCAGTCCTTCTTAATACAGAAATCCCAACAGCCAAGATTTCTGAACTCAATCTATCATTCTTGTAAGAAGCAGAGGATAAAGAGAAGAACACATGGTTAAGGACAAGGACTCTGCAGCCAAACTAAGTACCCAGGTTAGAAACCTGGCTCCAACACTTTGCTGTTGCTGTCGCTCAGTCGTGTCCAACTCTTTGCAACCCCATGGACTGGAGCACACCAGGCTGCCCTGTCCATCACCATCTCCTGGAGCTTGCTCACACTCATGTCCATCGAGTCACTGATGCCATCCAACCATCTCATCCTCTGTTGCCGGTTCTCCTCCTGCCTACAATTTTTCCCAGCATCAGGGTCTTTTATAGTGAGTCAGCTCTTCACATCAGGTGGTCAAAGTATTGGAGCTTCAGCATCAGTCCTTTCAATGAGTATTCAGGACTGATTTCCTTTAGGATTGACTGGTTTGATCTTCTTGCAGTCCAAGGGACTCCCAAGAGTCTTCTCTAATACCATAGTTCAAAAGCATTAATTCTTAGGCGCTCAGCCTTCTTTAAGGTCCAACTCTCCTATCTGTACATAACTACCCTATAGCTTTGACTATACAGACCTTTGTTGGCAAAGTAATCTCTCTGCTTTCTCATATGCTTTCGAGGTTTGCTCCTTTCTTCCAAGGAGCAAGCGTTTTTCTAATATCACGGCTGCAAGTCACCATCTGCAGTGATTTTGGAGCCCAAGAAAATAAAGTCTGGGCCAAGTGGCTCAACCTCCCTGGTACCGAATATGTAAGACAGAATAATTACATGTATCTGAATGGAGACTCAAAGGAATCAATGTAGGTACAGCACTTAGAATGTGTGTGCATGTGTGTGCGCAATTGTGTTGACTCTTTGCAAACCCATGGACTGTAGCCTGCAAGGCTCCTCTGTCTATGGAGTTTTCCAGGCAAGAATACTGGAGCAGGTTGCCACTTCCTACTTGAGGGGACTTTACAGACCAGGGATGGAATTCATGTCTCTTGCATTAGCAGGCAGATTTCTTACCACTGTGCCATCTGGGATTCAATTCAGTTTAGTAACTCAGTCATGTCTGACTCTTTGAACGCATGGACTATCGCAGGCCAGGATTCCCTGTCCATCACCAACTCCTGGAGCTTGCTCAAACTCATGTCCATCGAGTCAGTGATGCCATCCAACCATCTCATCCTCTGTCGTTCCCTTCTCCTCCCACCTTCAGTCTTTCCCAGCATCAGGGTCTTTTCAAATGAATCAGTTCTTCACATCGTGGCCAAAGTACTGGACCTTCAGCTTCAGCATAAGCCCTTCCAATGAATACACAGGACTGATTTCCTTTGGGACTGACTGGTTTGACCAGCCCAAGGGACTCACAAGAGTCTTTTCCAAAACCACAGTTCAAAAGCATCAGTTCTTCGGCACTCAGCTATCTTTAAGCTTCCCTGGTGGCTCAGACGGTAAAGCGTCTGCCTACAATGAGGGAGACCCACGTTTGATCCCTGGGTCGGGAAGATCCACTGGAGAAGAAAATGGCAACTCACTCCAGTACTCTTGCCTGGAAAATCCCATGGATGGAGGAGCCTGGTAGGCTACAGTCCACAGGGTCACACAGAGTCTAACACGACTGAACCACTTTCAATTTCAGCTATCTTTATGGTCCAACTCTCACACTGATCCATGAATTCTGGAAGAACCAAAGCTTTGACTATACAGACCTTTGTTGGTAAAGTAACCTCTCTGCTTTTTATATGCTGTCTAGGTTGGTCATAACTTTTCTTCCAAGGAGCAAGTGTCTTTTAATTTTGTGGTTGCAGTTACCACCCAGTGTTTGGAGCTCAAGAAAATAAAGTCTGTCACTGTTTCCATTGTTTCCCCATCTATTTGCCATGAATTGATGGGAACAGATGCCATGATCTTAGTTTTTTGAATGTTGAGTTTTAAGCCAAATCTTTCCTCTCCTCTTTCACTTTCATTAAGAGGTTCTTTAGTTCTTCTTCGTTTTTTGCCATAAGGGTGGTGTCATCAAACCTGCGTATCTGAGGTTATTGATATTTCTCCCAGCAATCTTGACACCACTTTGTGCTTCATCCAGCCCAGCATTCCCCATAGTGTACTCTGCATATAAGTTAAATAAGCAGGGTGACTATTTACAACCTTGACGTACTCCCTTCCCAGTTTGGAACTAATCTGTTGCTCCATGTCCAGTTCTAACTACTGCTTCTTGACCTGCATATAGATTTCTCAGGAGGCAGGTCAGGTGGTCTGGTATTCCCATCTCTTTCAGAATTTTCCAGATTATGGTGATCCACAGAGTCAAAGGCTTTTGTGTAGTCAATAAAGCAGAAGTAGACGTTTTTCTGGAACTCTCTTGATTTTTGGTGATCTAACAGATGTTGGCAATTTGATCGCTGGTTCTCTGCCTTTTCTAAAACCAGCTTGAACATCTGGAAGTTCACGGTTCATATATTGCTGAAGCCCAGCTTGGAGAATTTTGAGCATCACTTTACTAGTGTGTGAGATGAGTGCAATTGTGAGGTAGTTTGAGCATTTTTTGGCATTGCCTTTCTTTGGAATTGGAATGAAAACTGACCTTTTCCAGTCCTGTGGCCACTGCTGCGTCTTCCAAATTTGCTGGCATATTGAGTGCAGCACTTTCACAGGATCAGCTTTTAGGATCTGAAATAGCTCAACTGGAATTCTATCACCTCCACTAACTCTGTTTGTAGTGATGCTTCCAAAGGCTGACTTGACTTCAATTCCAGGATGTCTGGCTCTAGGTGAGTGATCACATACCATGGTGATTAACTGGGTCATGAAGATCTTTTTTGCACAGTTCTTCTGTGTATTCCTGCCACCTCTTCTTAATATCTTCTGCCTTTGTTAAGTCCATACCATTTCTGTTCTTTATTGTGCCCATCTTTGTATGAATGTTCCCTTGATATCTCTAATTTCCCTGAAGAGATCTCTAGTCTTTCCCTTTCTTTTGTTTTCCTTTATTTCTTTGCAATGATCACTGAGGAAGGCTTTCTTATGTATCCTTGCTATTCTGTGGAACTCTCCATTCAGATGGCATATCTTCCCTTTTCTCCTTTCCCTTTCACTTCTCTTCTTTTCTCAACTATTTGTATGGCCTCCTCAGACAACCATTTTGCCTTTTTGCATTTCTTTTTCTTGGGGATGGTCTTGATCCCTGTCTCCTGTACAATGTCCATAGTTCTTCAGGCACTCTATCAGATCTAATCCCTTGAATCTATTTGTCACTGATATAATCGTAAGGGATTTGATTTAGGTCATACCTGAATGATCTAATGGTTTCCCTACTTTCTTCAAAATACATCTGAATTTTGCAATAAGGAGTTCATGACCTGAGTCACAGTCAGCTCCTGGTCTTGTTTTTGCTACCTGTATAGAGCTTCTGCATCTTTGGCTGCAAAGAATATAATCATTCTGATTTCGGTATTGACCACCTGGAGATGTCCATGTGTAGAGTCATCTCGGTGTTATTGGAAGAGGGTATCTGCTACAACCAGTGCATTCTCTCCAAAAAACTCTGTTAGCCTTTGTCTGCCTTCATTTTGTACTCCAAGGCCAAATTTGCCTATTACTCCAGGTATCTCTTGACTTCCTACTTTTGCATTCAAATCCCCTATGAAGAAAAGGACATCTTTTGGGGGTGTTAGTTCTAGGCAGTCTTGTAGGTCTTCATAGAACCGTTCAACTTCAGCTTCTTCAGCATTTGTGGTTGGGGCATAGACTTGGATTACTGGATATTGAATGGTTTGCCTTGGAAACAAACAGAGATCAATCTGTTGCTTTTGAGATTGCACCCAAGTACTGCATTTCGGACTGCTCTGTTGACTGTGAGGGCCACTCCATTTCTTCTAAGGATTCTTGCCCACAGTAGCAGATACAATGGTGATCTGAATTAAATTCACCCATTCCCGTCCATTATAGTTCACCTATTCCTAAAATGTCGATGTTCACTCTTGCCATCTCCTGCTTGACCACTTCCAACTTACCTTGATTCATGAACCTAACATTTCAGGCTCCTATGCAATACTGTTCTTTATAGAATTGGACTTGACTTCCATCACCAGTCACATCCACAACTGGGCATTGCTTTCACTTTGGCTAAGCAAAGAAGAACTAAAGAGTCTCTTGATGAAAGTGAAAGAGAGTGAAAAAGTTGGCTTAAAACTCAACATTCAGAAAACTAAGATCATGGAATCTGGTCCCATCACTTCATGGCAAATAGATGGGGAAACAGTGGAAACAGTGACAGACTTTATTTTTATGGGCTCCAAAATCAGTGCAGATGGTGACTGCAGCCACAAAATTAAAAGATGCTTGCTCCTTGGAAGAAAAGTTATGACCAACCTAGACAGCATATTAAAAAGCAGAGACATTATTTTGCCAACAAGATCCATCTAGTCAAAGCTATGGTTTTTCCAGTAGTCACATATGGATGTGAAAGTTGGACTATAAAGAAAGCTGAGTGCCGAAGAATTGATGCTTTTGAACTATGGTGTTGGAGAAGGCCCTTGATAGTCCCTTGGACTGCAAGGAGATCCAACCAGTCAATCCTAAAGGAAATCAGTCCTGAATATTCATTGAAAGGACTGATGCCGAAGCCAAAACTCCAGTACTTTGGCCACCTGATGCTAAGAGCTGACTCGTTCGAAAAGACCTGATGCTGGGAAAGATTGAAGGTGGGAGGAGAAGGGGACGACAGAGCATGAGATGGTTGGATGGCATCACTGACTCAATGGACATGAGTTTGAGTGAACTCCGGGAGTTGGTGATGGACAGGGAGGCCTGGTATGCTGCAGTCCAAGAAGTCGCAAAGAGTTGGACACGACTGAGTGACTGAACTGAACTGAACTCTTCTTTATTCTTTCTGGAGTTATTTCTCCACTCTTCTTCAGTAGCGTATTGGGCACCCGTAGACCTGGGGAGTTCATCTTTCAGTGTTACACCTTTTTGCCTTTTCATACTGTTCATGAGGTTCTCAAGGCAAGAATACTGAATTGGCTTCTCATTCCCGTCTAAAGCGGACCATGTTTTGTCAGAATTGATTTTTTTTTTTTGGTAGATTTTTATCAGTGAAATATGAAAATCTCTCTTACTAAAATTGCTGGGCTAGTGGGAACAATCATGAAATATGAAAGATTTCATATTTCACTAATAAAAATCTACCCAAAAAATCATGACATGTATTTAGCTTTATGAATGGTCTAATAATAATCTTAATGATAGCAAAAGAAATAAAACAGAAATAATTTAAATAAAGTATAGTAAATTCACATATTATTATGACTGTCAATGTTTATTAAGTGCCAAGAATTCTTTTTTATATACTGTCTCATTTATTAGACTGCCTGATGGCTCACTGGGCAAAGAATATGCCTGCAACACAGGAGATACAGGAGATATGGGTTTGATCCCTGAGTTGGGGTGATCCCCTGGAGAAGGAAATGGTAACATACTCCATATTTCTTGCCTGAAAAATCCCATGTGCAGAAGAGCCTGGTAGGCTACAGTCCAAAGGGTCACAATGAGTAAGGCAGAACTGAGCAATTAAGCATGCATGTGCACACACACACCTACACCTCATTTATTACTTACAGCAACCCCAGGCCATAGATAAGAATTAGATAAGAATGCTATCTTCATTTTCCAGATGAGGAAATTGAAACCCAGAGTAGCAACTTGCTCAAGATCACACAGCTAGTGAGTATCTAGAGCCAGGATTTCTACCTGGGCAGTTTAACACTGTCAATCTGTGTGGTTACTATATTGTACTACAGAAGAATAAGGACAGTAACAATATATTAAAACAGAAAAAAATCAGATATCAAAACAACAGACACAGTATGATCCTTCTTTTACTTAATGCATTTAAACAACGGAATAGATATGGTCCCAAATTTAACACTGGGTATCTCTGAGAGATGACATTACAGTGGATGATCACCTTCTTTATATTTTTCTGTATTTTCCACATTTTGCATTGCAAGGTAAATTTTTTAAAGTGAGGTTCTTAAAAAAAGTAAAAAGATAGTGACAATTTCAAATACTCCAGAAAGCACCAGTAATTAAAAAAAAACATGCAAGAAGCTGTTAAATTTGCTAAATGGGTCGCTGACAAATTCAAGGGAAGTGGTGCAGGCAAATGGCAATGGAAAGGAAGAAGTACGTTTAAACAAAGTGACAGAAGCCATGCGGGTTTAGGCTATCATTTTGAGAAGTTCAGAGATGAGAAGAACAGTCTATAGCTTCAAGGTACTAACAGTGTCAAGGGAAGATTTTGCTGGTGTATTTTCAATTTCAAGGAAATCTGATCAGGATTTTAATCTAATTGGAAATAGTCTGTGAAGGGTGGATGTCAAAATAGACAAGGGGTGGGAGGTCTCCGAGGACAAAGATTTAAAAGGGGAAATCTTTGTGAGACAGGAGAGGAGAGAAAGAGAAGAGGAGATCTCATAAAAAGAGATCTCTGAGGTCAGGAGAAGAAATTTACAGAACTTGTATTTGGCACCTTCGAACCCTCCAAGAAACAGAGTGCGGTCATTTTTAATAAGTGAAAGGGCGGGGGTTAGGCATCGGGAGAGAAGTGAGGAGTAGTGGGGAAAAAACCACTGGAAAGCAACTGGGTTGACTAATTTTCCAGAACAAGCAGAAATCATCTACCTAATTATCACAAGACCATAAAAGAAATTACTGGAAAAAAAAAATAAAACAATTTCTTCACAGTTAGGAGGCACATTAAACCGCACCATTCAAAATGAGGAGAATCTGTGGTATACCTAGAGACAACACTGTCTCCAGATTTTGTTTTAACCAATGGATCCACAATGTTATTTCAGTATAATAAATGTAAAAATTACTAACAAGATATTTTACTTTCTTTTTTCATAGATAAAACTTCCAAACTTGACATATACTTTCAATTAAAGCACATCTCAAACAGGACTAGCCATATGTTAAGTGCTCAGTAGCTACATGTGGCTCAGTTCAGTGTAGTCGCTCAGTCATGTCCGACTCTTTGTAACCCCACGAACCGCAGCACGCCAGGCCTCCCTGTCCATCACCAACTCCCGGAGTTCACCCAAACCCATGTCCATCGAGTCAGTGATGCCATCCAGCCATCTCATCCTCTGTCGTCCCCTTCTTCTCCTGCCCCCAGCCCCTCCCAGCATCAGAGTTTTGTCCATTGAGTCAACTCTTTGCTTGAGGTGGCCAAAGTCTTGGAGTTTCAGCTAGCATCATTTCCTTCCAAAGAACACCCAGGGCTGATCTCCTTCAGCATGGACTGGTTGGATCTCCTTGCAGTCCAAGGGACTCTCAAGAGTCTTCTCCAACACCACAGTTCAAAAGCATCAATTCTTCGGCGCTCAGCTTTCTTCACACTCCAACTCTCACATCCATACATGACCACAGGAAAAACCATAGCCTTGACTAGACGGACCTTTGTTGGCAAAGTAATGTCTCTGCTTTTGAATATGCTATCTAGGTTCGTCATAACTTTCCTTCCAAGGAGTAAGCTAGTGGCTACCATATTAGAATAGTACAGTCTAAGTTATGCTCCATATTAAAAGAGTACAGTTATGCTGTGAAACAAATAATTCCAAAATTTCAATGACTCAGCACGACAAATGTCTACTTCTATTTCATGTGAAATGTCCAACATAGGAAGCTGGATCTATTTCACAGTCAGCCAAGGACCCAGGCTGACCATTGTTCTTGTATTAAATGAAACACATGGCTAGATATTTACTTCCAGATAAAGAGAAGCCAGAGACTCTTGCGTGGACTTTTCACTATGTCAATACAGAAATAACACACTTCCCCTCAAAGTCCACTGGCCAGAACCAGTCACATGATACCACCTAACTTCAAGGAAACAAAGGAATTAAATGTTCCCATATGCCTGAAACAAAAGGAGAACTAGAAGTGAAACAGCACTGATCTTACCACAGGTGCTCAGCTGTGAGGACAAGTGCTGGGCCGATAGCCTGAGCCCTAGACTCTAGGCTGTAACTGCTTTTATGAAGATTTTTAAACCTGTTTTTAAGCCTGAACTCTCACTACAATGTTAGATAAAACCGATGCCTGGAATTCTGGGATCCTGACAGGGATGAAAAATGGTTATCTTGTTAACGTGAACCCCTACAAGCCAAAGAGCAAATACTCACTGGAAAGAACAGTAGGCAAATCTGAAAATACAAGTAAAACTGGGGACAGTGGGAGAGCTGATCAATCCAACTGTAGATGACAGCAAAGGAGCTATACTGCATAAAGTTTGAGGATGATGTGGTAGATAAATCTCTCTGAACTTGGAAAGTAGCCAACCAGGCCTCCCTTGCAGGACAGAGCCTCCCAGTGAAAGAAAAAGTGCTGAGACTGAACACAAATTGAAAAGGAAAAGTACAAAAGAAACAACACAAAGAGAAGGCTCCCATAAAAGGGGTGAGAAGAGAACCAGGAGATCTCAGAAGGCAATTAACCAAATTCTCAAACATAAGAAAAAACAATTCTATCAAGTCCAAAATGCTCTCCTGAATCACTGTATGCCTTCTAAAAAATTCAGGAAAACTGATTCCAAAACGAGCCATGTGTCGTTTTGTGTCCAGAGTCAAATCTCATACAAGTTATTAGAAAAAAAAATACAGAACAAAATGATACCCCTACAGACAACTAAAGCATATCAGAAGAGCAGAAACACAGAAGTGATAAAAAAAACACAGACTACTAAAAGGCTAAAATAATAAGAAAATCATAAGGCATGAAACCACATCCAACTGGAGAAACTCAGAAATGAGAACATGACTCAAAGAATCTGAATTCAATTTTTTTTAAATTTTGTACAAACTACTATACGTAAAATAAACAACAAGGTCTTATGTATATAGCACAGGGAACTATATTCAATATCTTGCAATAAACTACAATGGTAAATAATCTAAAAAGAATATACATGCTGTATAAACATACACATATACATACATATGCATACACCATTGATGCCGTGGTTTGGTCGCTCAGCCATGTCTCTCTTGTGACCCCATACAACTGAGTCACTTTGCTATACACCAGAAACCTACACAACACTGTTAATCAACTATACTTCAATAAAATTGAATTTTTAAAAATAAAAACTTTTATGTTATTAAGTTTTTATAAAGACTAAAAACAAAGGAACGTATGAGTGAATAAACACAACAGGTAATGCCACTAAAAAGGAAAAGAAAATGAAAAGGAATCTAATTTTTTAAAAAGTCAAAAAAGAAATGAAATAGAAGGACTCTAGGGAAAGTGACAAAAATTGTTCTAACTTTTTTATATAACAATCATCACTGAAGAAAATCACAAAAAGCGAACTACATACTAAAAACTATACTAAAATACAAAAAAGTAATTGAAGAAAATTTTCTAAAATAAAATTTGAAACAATATGTTCAAGGTATACAATGCATACTAGAGAATACTGACACAAAATAATCAACACCAAGACATATTATGTTAAAATTATTAGATATTTAAAAGAAAAAGAAGTACTATTTGAGCATCTAGGCCAAAATGTCAAATAATTTAAAAGAAAACCACATTACCAACAGATTTTTTTCCTAAAAGCAACACTTTATGCCAAGAAAAGGTAAAATATTCAGGGAAAGAAAATGAGATCCAAGAATTTTATAACCAGTTAAACGAATTTTCAAGTATAAACAATATATATTATCATCATGTAAAAACCCAGGGAATTCTGTTCTCAAGAGTCTAGAGAAATCCAGAGAATGAGCATCAAAGAATTAACAGGATTAGAGGAATATTAACATGAGGACTGGAAGTAAGCACTAATTGTTACTTGTAAGCTAAATGAAGATGAAAAGGAAAAAAGAGTGGTATATAATATTAATAGCTATATGACCTGATAATATATACTGCGTAACTAACTATACAATAGAAATGGAGAGCATATTAAAAAATTGTTTTTAACTCTTTTCAGTAATACTGTTGATCAAACTTTAAGTTTTATTATTATGAAGCCGTCAGATATATAATAGGTGATAAAAGAAATGAGTAATTATGGAATACTCTTATTACTCTTGTAACATTGAAAACCAGAATCCCCAATTTCTATTTCTTGCATGATCCACTGAAAAGACCTGGATGCACAGAACAAGTAAGCAGCAACGAGCACTCCTAGAGTCCAAAAGGCAACTATGAAGTTTCATTTCCTACCAAATAAACCAGGCTTCATGGAGATATTCCATGTTTGAGGCAGAAAATTTCAAAGATGTTCTTGGAATGTCTTACTTTAAAAGGTAAAGAAGCAAATCAGTAACTATCTGAGTCACATCAAAAGGACTCCGGAGCCAAAGTGAAGACTCCTAATGGCCAAAGATGGGATAGCTGAGTCTAAGAATCGCAATGGACTGAATGCCATCAAATGTGTTTAGATCCATCCACTGAGTTCCTAACAATAGAAAAGAATGGGGGGTGGGAGGAGGAAAACCACCTTCAGAGAAGACAGGAAGGTAATTCAGAATTTTAAAAATTCTTTTAAGTGACCCAGTCATGGGGGACTCCCACATTTGTGAGTTTTTTAACCTCCAGCTCTATCAGGTCATCACAGTGAACAGTGGAGGAAAAGATGTGATTAAACCAGGGGACAGGAAAAATACCATTTTGAAATATGCCAGACCATTCTGTACATTCTTAACAAGACTTGCCTTTCAAGAAAAACTATTTGATCAGAGTTGAAACTTGGGTTTCTTCAGTCTAGTGAGCCAAGAAGGGAAACAGCAAATTCTAGCCCAGTCTAGCCTTCCATGTCAGGGAAAGGGGAAATAAAATTTAATTATAAAACAACTAAGAAGCACTTGTGAAGTTCAAAGTCCAAAGACAAAAGCTCACTAGAAAAGTGAGCTCTATAGTCCAGAAGCACAGGATCACTGAGAGAGACCTAACCACAGAACTACAGGACACTTCCTCTCACCCCACACCTTAACACAATTGTTGTTTAGTCACTAAGTCATACCTGACTCTTTGGGATCCAACTGATTGCAGTATGCCAGGCTCCTCAGTCCTCCACTATCTTCCAGAATTTGTTCAAATTCATGTCCATTGAGTCAGTGATGCTACCTAATCATCTCATCCTCTGTCCTCCCTTCTCCTTTTGCCTTCAATCTTTCCCAGCATCAGAGTCTTTTCCAATGAGTTGGCTCCTTGCCTCAGGCAGCCAAAGTATTAGAGCTTCAGCTTCAGCATCAGCCCTCCCAGTGAATATTCAGGGTTGGATTAAGTGGTCTGATCTCCCTGCAGTCCAAGGAACTCTCAAGTCTTCTCCAACACCACAATTCAAAAGCATCAATTCTTTGGCGCTCTGCATTCTTCATGGTCCAACTCTCACATCCATACATGACAACTGGAAAAACCATAACTGTGACTATACAGACATTTTTGGCAAATACTAAAGGCCTGCTGCTGCTGCTAAGTCACTTCAGTCGTGTCCAACTCCGTGTGACCCCATAGACAGCAGCCCACCAGGCTCCCCCGTCCCTGGGATTCTCCAGGCAAGAACACTGGAGTGGGTTGCCATTTCCTTCTCCAATGCTTGAAAGTGAAAAGTGAAAGGGAAGTCGCTCAGTCATGTCCAACTCTTGCGACCCCATGGACTGCAGCCTACCAGGCTCCTCCGTCCATGGGATTTTCCAGGCAAGACTACTGGAGTGGGGTGCCACTGCCTTCTCCTACTAAAGGCCTACTTACAGCAATTCCTTTTACCCAGTATATTACATGTGGTTTAGCAAGAAAAAAATTACAAGGCACACTAAAGGCAAAAAACAGTGAAGAGACAGAGTGAACATCAGAACCCAGACTCATATAGCAGAGATGATGGAATTATTAGACTGGGAATTTAAACAACTATTCTTAATAATATGCTGTGGGCCCTGATGGGCAGAGTAAACGATACGCAAGAACAGATGTATCACATAAGCAGAGAGACAGAAATTCTAAGAAGCAAAACGAAATACTAGAAATCAAAACCACTATAACAAAAAAAAACAAAAACCACTATAACAAAAATAAAGAGTGCCTTGGCTGAACTCATTAGGAGGCTAGACAGGGCTGAGAGAGGCACTTCTGAGCTTGCAGATAAGGTCAGGAAAAATCCCCAAATTGAAATGTAAACAACCAACCCTCCCCAAAAAACAGACAAAAAATAACAAAGAACTATGGAACAACTATAAAAGATGTAACATATGCATAAAAGGAATACAAGCAGGAGAAGGAAAAAAGAAAGGAACAGGAGAACACTTGAAACAGTAATGACTGAAAATTTCTCCAAATTAATATCAGACGCCAAACCACAGACCCAGGAAGTTCAAAGAACACCAAGCAGGGTAAGTGACCAAAAAACTGTATCTACATACATCATTTTCAAACTACAGAAAACAGAGTATTAAGGAAAAAACCTTGAAAGAAAATAGAAGAAAAAAACAATTACCTATAGACGAGCAAAGATAAGAATTACACTGGACTTCACAGAAACCATGCAACCAAGAAGACAGTGCAATGAACTATTATAAAGGTCAAAAGAAAAAAAAAGAAAGAAAACCTGGAGTTCTATCACCTTACATGGAATGTTCACTGAAGCGGGCCACATTCTGGGTCATACCTTAACAAATTTAAAAGAACAGAAATCATACAACTATCTCTTCTCAGACCATCAAGGAATTAAACTAGAATTGAAAACAGAAAGATACTTGAAAAATCTCAAAATACTTGAAGATTTAAACAATGTACTTCTAAACAGGAAATGAGTCAAAGAAGAATTCTCAAGGGACATTTAAGACTAATTCCAACTAAGTGAAATGAAAGGACACATTTTCAAGAATAGATGGGATGCAAGTTGTAAGTTTCTGTGGACACTGTCGCCAGCTGACAGAGGGCTCTAAGAGAAGCCTGGCGGAGCTCCGGGAGTCACGTGCACTTTCCTCGCTCGTAAGCAGGCACACTTCACTCTGCCACCACCATGTGCAATTGGAAACATGCAGGGACACAATCCTTGAAGAAATGCCAACATTTTTTCAGTCGAATTCTAACAAAATAAAATGTAAATGACTGGTGAGAAATAATTTATCTGCATTAACCCACAGAATACAGAAGACTTTGTGTTTCTTTGTTTTGTTGGTAAAATACCAGTAAACTTACTTTGGCTTATGCCTATTCAACTGAAGTGTAAATGAATTTGTGAATGTCACCCAGGACCAATGAAAATAACTAATGCCCGTATCTTGGTTTCTATGTATTTTTTCTCCATTAAGAGAAACCTAGCCTCCTGAGAGACATAGATAAGGGCACAGAAGGTCCAATGTGAGCCTGGAACATCAGTATGTCAGAAAGTAAGGAAGAGCACACAAAAATGACAAGGCCACATCCAAAAGACACCAGAGCCAGGATGAAAATGAAAGTGAAAGTGAAGTTGCTCAGTCATATCCGACTCTTTGTGACCCTGTGGACTGTAGCCTACCAGGCTCCTCCGTCCATGGGATTTTCCAGGCCAGGATGAAGGGACTCCCAGTATCAGAACCTGGAACAATACAAACATCAAAAAAACATAAAGGTTGTAGATGGACGGATAAAGAGGACGTGGTACATACACACAATGGAATACTACTCGGCCATAAAAAAGAACAAAATCTTGCCATTTGTAGCAACATTATGACTTGGAGGGTACTATGTGAAATGAAATAAGTCAGATAGAAGACAAATCCTATATGATATTACTTTTTGTGGAATCTAAAAACATACAACAAACTAGTGAACATGACAAAAAAAGAAGATGACTCACAGATACAGAGAGCAAGCCAGTGGCACCCGCGGCGCTGGGGCAGGGGCAGTACGGGCGTAGGAGACTGGGAGGCACACACCACTGGTGTAAGACAAGCTCCAGGGTGCGTTATACAACACTGAGAACATAGTCAAAGTTTTTTAATAACTGTAAGTGAAAAGTTAACTTTAAAATTGCATTAAATTTTAAAAAATTAAATGCAAATAACAACAAAAGAACATAAGAGTTGTAATGGATTATAACCCACTGAATAAAGTAGAAGTCCTTTAGTCCATATTGATATAGCTAGACAGATAAAGACATAAGACAGTGTGGGTTCTTAGAGTATAATGCAGAATGCTTGCTCCTGTTGATTTTAGTCACTCAGTCATGTCTGACTTTGTTGTGACCCCATGAACTGTAACCTGCCAGGCTTCTCTATTCAGGCAAGAATACTGGAATGGGTTGTCATTTCCTTCCTAGGGGATCTTCCCAACCCAGGGATGAAACCCATGTCTCCTGCATTTCAGGCAGATTCTTTACTGCTGAGCCACAGGGAAGCCATGCAAAATGATTAATGTCCAGTAAGTGATGAAACTGGAAAACTTCCATACAACTATAAATAGCAAAGACCAGTTACCTTTAGAGGGGGAGTAGAGAATTTTATGGGGAGTAAGAAACTTGCATGGTATTCAAGTATCTCCCCACAGTTTGTTTATTTGTTGTAAAGAGGGAAATACAACGTCTTGACCAGGTGATTAAAACCAACATTAATGACAAGTAAGGTCAGATATATCACACTTCTGAATGTGGCAGCCTGAGAAAAGAAACACTGTCATTTATGTAGAATTCTGGCCAGAGATGCATCACCTAAATCTAATAATGAGAAAATGTCAGGTTACTCCAAATTGAGGAATACTGTATAAAATAACTGGCTTACATTCTTAAAAAATGTTACTGTGATGGAAGACAAAGGACAACTAAGTAACTGTTCCAGGTTAAAAAAGACATGATAACAAAAACAATATGTGACCCCAGACTTCTGAATCCTGTACTACAGGGAGGGGAGAAAAATTCTAAAATTAAAGACTTGAGATAGAGGTAACAGACAGAAGTGTAACAGATTAAAGTACTGTATCAAGTTAAATTTCCTGAATTCGATAACCTAAGTGTGAACATATGAAAATATCACTGTTTTTAGAAAACAGAAACTAAAATAGTAAGGGTAAAATATATACAACTTCCCTCTCTCAAAGAGCTCATCAGAAACAAACTGTGTACATGCAGACTGGAGCCCAGCGGGCTGCCGCCTATGGCAGGGCACAGAGTCGGACACGACTGAAGCGACTTCGCAGCAGCAGCAGATTAGGTAAAAGAAGGAAGCAGAGAACCAGAGAACAATGCAAATATGGGAAAATTTTAAAACTTGATGAATCTACATAAATAGTATACAGGAGTTTTACTATGCTATTTGCATCTTTTCTAAGTAAGAAGCAATTTCAAAATAAAAAGTAAAAACATAAATGTATTAAGTTTACATGTTATAATCTTAACCTCCAATACCTCAGAATATGACCTGGTTTGGAGATATTGTCTTTACAGAGGTCATCACTTAAAATGAGGTCATTAGAGTGGACCTGAATCCAATATGATTTGTGTCCTTATAAATGGGGGAAATTTATATAAAACATGTGAAGAGAGACAAGGAGAAAATGGCCATCTACAACCCAATGAATGCTTGAGGCTACAAGAAGTTAGGCAAGAGCCCTAGAAAAGATCCTTCCCTGGCACCCTCAGAGGGTTCGTGGATCAAGTAACAACTTGATTTTGGCTGGTTAGCCTCCAGAGCTGGGAGAAAATAATTCTCTGTTATCCTAAGCAGAAATAAACAAAAGAATTAAAATAGTAAAACAAACAAAAAACACCTACAAGACATAAGGCTAATATATTTTCACAGACATCTGAGATACACTTTCATCAAATAAAGATGTTTAAAGAACACAAATGTTTGAATTATTCACTGCTATTCACCAAATAAAGACTGAAGAAATCATCAAACATTCATCCTGCACTGTAAAAAAAAATCATGTGATATAAAAAACTAGCCAAACTCAATGCACTACCTTATAAGTGCTTTTAATGTCAACTAAACCACAAGTAAAGTTGATTTAACAAAGTTATCTTTATTTAAAGATATACTGTTAAAAATTTTCCCATTAGAATTAATGAAGTTATTAAAACTAAGAGTTAAACATATGAATAGCTTAAATATACAACTTTTTCATATATTAACAAAAGCTTACAAAATGAAAAAATAATCTTTCACATCACCTAAAAATAAAGAAGACTAATAAAGAATGTATCATTTTATGAGTTAGAAAACTACAGACTGTACAGATATAAGTTCTACCTAAATCTATCAATAAATGTTAACATGGTTTTGAATGGAATCAGACAGAAAGGACTCTAAAGACATTTGGAAAAATAAACTGTGGAGTATCCTAAACTTCTGGAAAAGTAACAAAGAAGGATTTGTCTTACCAAGTATTAAATTATACTGAAAGCTACATCAATATAAAAGAAGAGTGGAAAATGCTGGCTTAAACTCAACATTCAAAAAATGAAGATCATGGCAACTGGTCCCATCACTTCCTGGCAAACAAATGGGGAACAATGGAAACAGAGACAGACTTTATTTTCTTGGGCTCCAAAAAAAAAAAAATCACTGCAGATGGTGACTACAGCCATGAAACTAAAAGATGCTTACTTCTTGGAAGAAAAGCTATGACAAACGTAGGCAGCATATTAAAAAGCAGAGATGTTACTTTGTCAACAAAGGTCCATAGAGTCTTACAAGTACCTCGCGCTAACCGATTGAGCCACTGGAGCTCGTAAGGGTCCATATAGTCAAAGCTTTGGGTTTTCCGGTAGTCATGTATGGATGTGAGAGTTGGGACTATAAAGAAAGCTAAGTGCCGAATAATTGATTCTTTTGAACTGCGGTGTTGGAGAAGATTCTTGAGAGCCCCCTGGACAGCAAGGAGATCCAATCAATCCATTCTAAAGGAAATCAGTCCTGAATATTCATTTCAAGGACTGCTGCTGAAGCTGAAACCCCAATACTTTGGCCATCTGATGCAAAGAACAGATTCATTAGAAAAGACCCTGATGCTGGGAAGATTGAAGGCAGGAGGAGAAGGGGACAACAGAGGATGAGATGGTTGAATGGCATCACCAACTCAATGGACATGAGTTTGAGCAAGCTCCAGGAGTTGGTGATAGACAAGGAAGCCTGGCGTGCTGCAGTCCATGGGGTTGCAAGAGTCAGACACGGCTGAGCAACTGAACTGAACTGAATAAAAGTAGCATTTGAAATAAATAGGGGTGTTGAGAAAATCTGCTGACCATTTGGGGGGAAACTAAATTGGATCCTTTTACCTCAAGCAACAAAATTAATTTCAGAAAAATGAAAGGTTAAGATGTAAAATGTGAAAGAACTTGAAAATATTGCAATGGGGAAGGAATTTCTAAATTTGACATCAAAAGCAGAAACCATAAAGAAAATGGCTGGTGTAAATTGTTATTAAAGATAACACTGAATATATATTTTTTGTTTTATGTAGCTATTTTAGTAAGTCTATAACATTATTGTAATTATTATTATGCTTTGAGAGTTATGGCTAGGGCAGTAAGATCAGAATAAGTTATTCTACCCATACAATTTCATTTTAAAGAGAACAATTTTCTAACGTGATTGGACAACTGGCTTTTTCTATAACAGTTAGGAGGTTATCTGAGTAAGAAAAAGTACTTAACTGCTTGCCCCCTCCCATTTGTGTGTTTATTATCTTCAGTTAAAATGGAAAATATCTAAAATGTGGGTTACTTACTATAATTTGGCATCAAGTTATTAAAATGGTTGTAAGTTTTTAAAATTGATCAAAGTTAATATTCCAGGTGAAGGAATAAATACTTACAAGGACTTTTCTCCTTCAGACCCAGCTGGATATGAGTACTCACTTGTACCTCAACTTATGTTATAAGCAAATATTCATTCTGCAGGGGAAAAAATGCTTATTTAAATATGATAGTTAATGTCAAGTTCCTAGATTCTCCTCCCTTCCCTTTATACCACACTCATTCAAACATCCAGAGAAGGTACTGGCAACCCACTCCAGTACTCTTGCCTGGAAAATCCCATGGACGGAGGAGCCTGGTAGGCTGCAGTCCATGGGGTCATTAAGAGTTGGACACGACTGAGCATCTTCACTTTGACTTTTCACTTTCATGCATTGGAGAAGGAAATGGCAACCCACTCCAATGTTCTTGCCTGGAGAATCCCAGGGACGAGGGAGCCTCGTTGGCTGCCGTCTATGGGGTCACACAGAATCGACATGACTGAAATGACTCCGCAGCAGCATTCAAACATCTGCATTTGCAGTATGGCGGAAAGAAGTATTCATAATGGAGTTCAAATTCTTAAACATGATTATTTTTACTTTTGAAATCCTCTTTTGTCCTTTCACAAATTAGACTAAAGTGTCAGATAAAAAGTAGAAAACCTGAGTTACGATACTGTATTTAACATGACTTAAGGGCTTAGATGTAAGGGCTTAAATCAGCAAGAGTTCATTCCTCAGCCCTGACTGAGTATGCTCCTCAGTCACCATTTGGACTTCACTGTAAGACTTGGAAGGCAACAGATTCTTATAACAGCAGATAAGAGTTCATGCAGAGGAGTCAGTTGTGTCAAATACCACTGAGCAGCTGACGATGACGACAGAAAATCTGGCACGTGGAAGCCATCAATGACATTTGCAAAATGGTTTTTGAGACATTACTCATGGTAAACAGGTAGATCGATGACTGAAGTAGGTTAAACAGCCAAGGGAAGGTAAGGGAGAGAAGATACAGCAAGCAGACAACTCCAGGATGCATGTGGCTACTAGGCAGAAGGCTGGAGGATGGCTGTTTCCTGAGTCTACACCAAGAGATCAGTTGTTGATGGAAATAAGCCAGTGAAGATGCAAAGATTTTAGAAAAGAGAGGAGCAACAGTCAAAATTCTCCAAGTCTGAGCCACCAGGGAAGCAATATCAAAATGACTAGACCTTGGAAGGAAGTTATGACCAACCTAGATAGCATATTCAAAAGCAGAGACGTTACTTTGCCAACAAAGGTCCGTCTAGTCAAGGCTATGGTCTTTCCTGTGGTCGTGTATGGATGTGAGAGTTGGACTGTGAAGAAGGCTGAGTGCTGAAGAATTGATGCTTTTGAACTGTGGTGTTGGAGAAGACTCTTGAGAGTCCCTTGGACTGCAAGGAGATCCAACCAGTCCATTCTGAAGGAGATCAGTCCTGGGTGTTCTTTG
>NW_011494913.1:3888923-3908461 GCF_000754665.1 Bison bison bison | reverse complement strand
AAGAGATCGGTCCTGGGTGTTCTTTGGAAAGACTGATGCTAAAGCTGAAACTCCAGTACTTTGGCCACCGCATGCGAAGAGTTGGCTCATTGGAAAAGACTCTGATGCTGGGAGGGATTGGGGGCAAGAGGAGGACGACAGAGGATGAGATGGCTGGATGGCATCACTGACTCAATGGACGTGAGTCTGAGTGAACTCCGAGAGTTGGTAATGGACAGGGAGGCCTGGCATGCTGCGATTCATGGGGTCGCAAAGAGTCAGACACGATTGAGCGACTGAACTGAACTGAACTAGGTGATATTTATCTCTGTGCTTACATCAACCTCAAGAGAAATAATTCAGTGTTTTTGTAGAAGCTGCCCTGTAAATTTCTCGGTCTTATTTTTAACACACACTATTTCCAACTCATATTTCCAAATTACTGCTGCTTAAAACATTCTAATTTCTTTGCTCTCTAAACACTCTAACTCAACACACATAAGAGATTTTAGGCCGAGGAAATTTCTCTTAACAATATATAAGCTTTTTTCTCACAGTAGCATCATTAATTTTATTTTATTCTCATTTTTTAAAAAAGTCCCTGTTGATGTCTGAGTTTGTGTTCTAGTGGAAGTTTTCCATTACACACCTCTTCCACATATATTAACCTCAGTTCTTACACTATGATTGTTTCAGTAGTCCTAAAGTGTGACTTTACAGATACATAAAGAAACGTTCTTTATTTTCACAAAAAATTAGAAGCTTTCTTATTTTTTCTTAAAACACAAATGGCTCTATTTTAGGTTTCCTTTTTGATAAAATCAAAAGAGCACTGTCACTTTAGGATTGGGAAGACAACACAGACAGGCTGTCGGGAGTGTCCTCTCCTTGCCTCCACTGACGGCCTCGATCAGGGAACGTGTAAGTCCAACACAGCCTATCTTCCAGTTTTTAAAAATAAGCCAGAGAGCTGGATTTTATTTTTGTGAAACCTCCCACCTTTGTTTACAACTAATTTAAAAAATATAGTGCAAGCTAAGTATAACATGCTTGTAAGCCAAATCTAATTGACAGGCAACTAGTTGACAACTTCA
Source organism: Bison bison bison (assembly GCF_000754665.1). Lineage (NCBI taxonomy): Eukaryota > Metazoa > Chordata > Mammalia > Artiodactyla > Bovidae > Bison > Bison bison. The sequence continues at coordinate 3,907,388 of NW_011494913.1, read as the reverse complement.
AGGTTAAAGAATCAGTGGTTCTGCTTGTTTTTGCATTTTTCTTGTTTTTAGGTAATTCTTCCCTCCAAAAAGGGATGTCACAAGTTTTCCTGTAATACACCCATTCAGAGATTCAAAGCAAGGCTAATATTTATTTAATTGCACTAATTGCCATTAAATATCTTTATTACAGTATTATACCAAATTTGCATTTTAACACTGTTTGGGATGGAAAAGAAATTCATCTTTAAATTTACAATTACTCTTGTGAAGGGCAGTGTTCTTACACCTACAAGATAATTAACCTTTACAGTACACCTGTGGTGTGCCAGGCACATTACTATGCACTCACACTTGGATATTTTATTAAAACCTAAATCACCTTGTGAAGCATATTATCTCACTTTACAGACAACGCACAGCAGTTCACAGACTTCTCGGTTTTTGTTTCTCAAATCTCAGAATCCAGGAGAACTAGTTGGTTAGGCTTGCTTTTGACAAGTATCATCAATCAAGAATAATTACAACCATCTTAAATCACAGGAACAAAAATTCAAAGTAAAAGTAGTGAAGGATGATATCCTTTGAAAAAACAGCTGAACCTTAATTTCAACTCCTAATAAATTCTTCAGTTTCATTGATCTTGCAATCATTGAAATAGCCATACTTGTCTTATTTGCAAGACAAGTAAAATTGAAGTCAGCTCTGTTTTTTGGTTAATATGTTTCTATACAGGCCCTCTGAAAAGACTAAAATACAAATGAAAGTTTTTTTCATTAATTAAAGACGACTAAAACAAAGAACACTGGCTGCTGCCACAAAAGTTATGACCAACCTAGAGAGCATATTCAAAAGCAGAGACATTACTTTGTCAACAAAGGTCTGTCTAGTCAAGGCTATGGTTTTTCCAGTGGTCATGTATGGATGTGAGAGTTGGACTATGAAGAAAGCTGAGTGCTGAAGAATTGATACTTTTGAACTGTGGTGTTGGAGAAGACTCTTGAGAGTCCTTTGGACTGCAAGGAGATCCAACCAGTCCATCCTAAAGGAAATCAGTCCTGGGTTTTCATTGGAAGGACTGATTTTGAAGCTGAAACTCCAATACTTTGGCCACCTGATGCGAAGAACTGAGTCATTTGAAAAGACCCTGATGCTGGGAAAGATTGGGGGCAGGAGGAGAAGGGGACAACAGAGGATGAGATAGTTGGATGGCATCACCAACTCAATGGACATGGGTCTGGGTGGACTCCGGGAGTTGGTGACGGACAGGGAGGCCTGGCGTGCTGCAGATCATGGGGTCGCAAAGAGTCGGACACAACTGAGCAACTGAACTGAACTGAACAGACTCAGCTTTTCTAGCCCTTTCCAAAAACCATCTTTAAAACGAAGAGGGAACCAAAATATCAGTCATCTACTCACTCCATATTAAGAATCTAGTATCTTTAAGGTTTCCAGTACGTGTGATAGAAGCAAAAAAGAGAAAAGACATGTGACTTAACTTCCAGCATCTACTTCTGCTTCATTGACTCTGCTAAAGCCTTTGACTGTGTGGATCACAATAAACTGTGGGAAATTCTTAAAGAGATGGGACTATCAGACCACCTTTTCTGTCTTCAGAAATGTGTATGCAGGTCAAAAAGCAACAGTTAGAACCGGACATGGAACAAAGGACTGGTTCAAAACTGAGAAGGACATCAAGGCTGTATGCTGTCACTACTTATTTAAATTCTATGCAGAATATCTCATGTGAAATGCCGGGCTGGATGAAGTTCAAGTAGGAATCAAGATTGAAGGGAGAAATATCAATAGCCTCAGATATGCAGATGACACCACCCTAATGGCAGAAAACAAAGGGAAACTTAAGAGCATTTTGATGAAAGTAAAAGCGGAGTGAAAAATCTGGCTTAAAAATCAACATTCAAAAAACTAAGATCATGGCATCCAGGCCCATCACTTCATGACAAAGAGATGGGGAAACAATCACAACAGTGACAGACTTTATTTTCTTGGGCTCCAAAATCACTGTGGACTGCAGCCATGAAATGAAAAGACACTTGCTCCTTAGAAGAAAAGCTATGACAAACCTAGACAGTGTTTTAAAAAAGAGACATCAAAAAAAAAAAGAGAGAGAGAGAGACATCACTTTGCCCAACAAAGGTCTGTATAGTCAAAACCATGGTTTTTCCAGTAGTCATGTATGGATGTGAGAGTTAAATCATAAAGAAAGCTGAGTGCCAAAGAACTGATGCTTTCTAATTATGGTGCAGGAGAAGAGACTCTTGAGGATCCCTTGGACTGAAGGGAAATCAACCCTGAATATTCATTGAAAAGACTGATGCTAAAGCTGAAGCTCCAATACCTTGGCCACCTGATGGGAAGAGCCGACTCACTGGAACAGACCTTGATGCTGGGGAAGACTGAGGGCAGGAGGAGAAGGGGGTGGCAGAGGATGAGGTGGCTGGATAGCACCACTGACTGAATGGACATGAATCTGAGCCAACTCCAGGAGGTATCGAAGGACAGCAGAGTCAGACACACTAAGGGAACAGCAACAACAAACCTGCAGCACAGTCAAGCTGCTCACTCTCCTCATGTAAGGAGGCCAATACTTACCAGGCTGTTTTGAAAATTAACAATAATGGTACAGCATACGGTAGAAATACAAGTGGTAGCCAGTATGATTATTTTAAATCCGAGACAGAGAACAAATGCTTTAGGAAGAGAAGTAACAGTATAAATCGGCATTAAAAGCTTTATGTTGTTGCTAACCTGTATCGGACTGTGACTTTGTGGACTATATGTAGCCTGTCCATGGAATTTCCCAGGCAAGAATACTGCAGTGGGTTGCCATTTCGTTCTGCAGGGGATCTTGCTGACCCAGAGATCGAGCTCACATCTCTTTCGACTGACTCCTGCACTGGCAGGCAGATTCTTTACCACTGAGCCACCTGGAAAGCCCCAAAGCCCTACAGAACCACAGAAAAGCAAGAAATGATCAAGAGCCCAGATGAAATTAAGCTTCACAGAGAAGGTAAGATTTAGGCTGAGCCTACCAAGAAGGCTTGGATTTATTAGATATGAAGAGAAAGGGAGTGCATTAACAGAGAAGCAAAGGTAAGACTAGAGAACTAGGGCCACAGAATATCAAGCCAATTTGACATCTTATCATTGAGCAAAAATATGTAAACAAATTAGAACTAAATCATGAGATAGAACAAAACCTGTATCAACAGGATACAGCAGAATAACTCCCAATGCCCAGTCACAAAGTTTTATCCAGCTGTGTCTTTCCTCTTCTGGAAAAAGTGTGAGGGGACAATAAGTCTTGTTTAGAAAATACAACACCTACTCTCAAAATACTAAAAGACTGATATAGACGAGACTGTATTTCTATGAGATAATCTGATTGCTAGTAATAGCGACTTTTCTGACGAGAAGTAAGCAGACTGATGGACATTATTAATGCTTAAAATGACCCAGATAAGGAAAAACAACACTTTTTAATGGACTGATAATGTTTAACAGAGGTATAAGTAGTTTACAAATAGTGCTTGTTTCTTAAACCTTCAGAAATGGAACCAGTTATATATAAACATGTATTTATGATACATATTCAAATTTTAATAACCAATTTTTTTAAATGATTCCTTAAAGGTTAAAAGAAGTTTATATATACATATACTAACTAAAACTCAGAACTGGAAACATTACAACATAAAACCGTTAAATTAGCGTGCAGAATATGACACTGGGGATTTTACAACATTTTTTAATGTGAAAAATATTTTTAGTCTTCATTTATCTAAGAGCAGCAAGAAAATAAAATAACTTCTTCCCATCATATTTGTAAAACACAAGATCAGTTCAATTCATGCCATTTTATGCCCGGAAAGCTTTTTTTTTTTCCCTCTCAAAATAAAATGTAAAATACTTTCTAAATTCGACTATATATTAATTTGAGTTAAATTTGTGTTTAACTTCAATCAATATTAAAATATAACTTGCAGGCCTCCTGGAAAACTACCATTTTTAATATGTTTGAATATACAAAGGAGTAATTTTCAGGCAAACCTGAAAGCTAAACTATATAAAAGGCTTTAAAAGAACAAAGTTAAGTAGCAATTTCTACAAACATTTAAGTTAAAATGGTTCTTTCGGGGGCCCTGCTACGTCTCTGGCTCCCTACGTGGGACAGGGTTGAAAATATTGTGGCAAACGCATGTTCTAACCCTGCCACTGAGGCTCCAAACTCGAAGCGGAGTGGTAGGCTCTGCAACAAAGACTGTGTAACCTGATCTCTTTTCCTTCTCTCCTCCTTCACAGCAGCATTTAGAAAGTAATTTAACCTCTCAAAATGGCATCTTTGTGCTACTTAGGGGGAAAACATCTATTCGCTATTACAATGTAAGGGAAAAAAAAAGAAATCAAATCACTTTAACAAAATGATTTTTGCCTAATATACAGTGATATTTTTATATCAAACACTGAGCACACAGACAACCCAATTATACATGAAGACTTCACTTCCATGATTTGAACGTCTACTTCCCCAGGATTCCCTGGCAGCTCATGTGGTAAAGAATCCACCTGCAATGCAGAAGACCCGAGTTTGATCCCTGGGTTGGGAAGATGCCCTGGAGAAAGGAATGGCTACCCACTCCAGTGTTCTTGCCTCGGAAACCCCATGGACAGAGGAGCCTGGTGGAGTCAGACGTAACTGACTAATACACTCACATCCAAGATTAACAAATGTAGCTCAGATTTTAAGAACAATTAGTTTTACTAATACAAGCATTTATTTTGCTTCTGTAACAGAGATAGTAATTAACTCCTAAGTTTTAAAGAGAAAATAATTTTAAATTAATTCAAATAACCTAGATAAATTTGAATTTTAAGTCTTAAGTGACAAAAAAAGTCATGCAAGTTAATGTGCTTTTAATTCTCATGTATCTTTTCATTTATCATTACTTAATAAAAAGGAGATAAGTTAAGGCTGAAAATATGGGAAAGAACAATAAAAAAATTTGCTGCACAGGGATCAAAGAACATATTAAACACTTCCAGCACTGATCAAATAAAAATTACGCATTCCAAAATTAATACCAGCAAAATTTTATGTTTTTTATACATCTCATAGAAATTCTACATTCATGAGTTATTTGAGCCTCACAACAATCTTTCGAGTTAGGAAGTCATAAATTTGCTTAGTTGAGACAGTCACAAAAAAATAGGTAAAAGTCTCTTGACTCTAGTCTGTAGCCTTAAACTATTATTTGTATTTCAATATATTTTAGTACACACTATTATCCCCCCTTTTCCAGGTTCAAAAGCAAATAAGTTGCCTAATATCACAATGCTAATACACGGCAGGACTCCAAAGTCTTACCACTTAACCACTATTGCAGTCCTCACGTTTATCAAAATAAACAGATAAGTTTAACGTTATGTATCTAACCAACTGTGACAGCAGAATAATGGTCCTGAAAGACATCCACAGTTTAATCCTTGGAACACGTAGTATTACCTTGCATGACAAAAGGGACTTTGCAGATGTGATTAAGAGTACAAGGCTTGAGATGGGGAAATTATTCTTCGAGGCTCAATCTAATCATATGAGTCCCTAAAAGCACAGAGTCTTTCCCAGCTGTGGCCAAAGAGAGAAAGAGAAGACTCAGGGTCAGAGGGATGAGCCCTTACTGGCTTTGAAGATGATGATGGAGGAGGGTCCAAGCCAAGGACTGTGATTGGCCTATAGAAGCTGAACAAGGCAAAGAATAGGATTCTCCTCAAGAGCCTCCAGAAAAATTCAGCCCCTCAGACAGCCTGATTTTAGTCTGGTGACACCTGTGTTGGACTTATGACTTACACAAGTATAAGATAATCAATTTTTGCTGTTTAAAACAGTAAGTTTGTGGTAATTTATTACAGCAGCAACAGAAAACTAAAATCCTACTGTATAACTGACATACGGACTGTATGTTCACATCCCTCCAAAATTTACATGTTAAATTCTAATGCCCAGCATGTTGACATTTGAAATAGAACCTTTGGGAAGTAATTAAAAGGCGGACCCCTGGTGAATGGAATCAGAATTCTTATGAGGAAATCCAGAGAGTTCCCTTGAGCCTTCTGCCACATGACGATTCAGAGAAAAGATGGCCGTTTACGAACCAAGAAGGGGACATACGTGATCCCCCATACATTTTAAAGTTGACATCTACAATCTTTCACAACTCAGATAACTGTAAAGAATATGATTTCTGGCACATTGTGAATACTACATTCTACATAAATCTGTAACACCTCTCTTAAGTCTGTTCAATAGAATCCAAATACCACTGTGATCTGACACCCACCATGATTCATTTGAAAATAAAAATTTCACAACCTTGTTTTCCCTCCTTGAACTCATATCATCTTATTCCGTTAGCCCTGCATGTAATAATTTTTATGTTTGAAAGTCTATTATTAATCACTCATCATATGTGCAGTTTGTTCTGTTCAATCAGTAATTTCCTAAGAGTTTAAATAATTATTTGGGATTCAATTACCATTACTATTAGTATATATAAGTGATTTAAATAACAAACATTACAGATTTGATAATGCCTAACAACATTAAATGGCAACCCACTCCAGTACTCTTGCCTGGAAAATCCCATGGACGGAGGAGCCTGGTGGGCTGCAGTCCATGAGATCGCTGAGAGTCGGACACGACTGAGCGACTTCACTTTCACTTTTCACTTTCATGCACTGGAGAAGGAAATGGCAACCCACTCCAGTGTTCTTGCCTGGAGAATCCCAGGGACGGGGGAGCCTGGTGGGCTGCCGTCTCTGGGGTCGCACAGAGTCTGACACGACTGAAGCGACTTAGCAGCAGTAGCAGCAGCAACAACATTACAAGTAACAATTTTACTGGAAATGTATCTATGAACGGGCTGCACTGGCCTTTTTTTCCCCATTAGTTCATTCATCTGTTTGAGTTCTTACTGCTAAAATGAGCTGGTCAAGCGTGTCCCTACTTTCTTTTAAGAAGGCACTGAGGGCTTTCCCGGGCACAGGGAGCAAGAGTCCGCCTGCCAGTGCAGAGGACACAAGGCTGACCCCTGGTCTGGGACGACTGCACATGTTGCAGAGCAACGAAGCCCACGGCACAGCCTCTGCGTCCAGGCTCTGGGTTCACCAGCTACAGCTGATGAGGCCCCGCGCAGCAACCACTGAGGCCAGCGGGCCTGGAGCCTGTGCTCTGCAGCAAGACAAGCCACTGCAATGAGAGCCTCTGCACAGCAACGAAGACCCAGTACAGCCAAAAACAAAGAAACAAACGTTAAAAAAAAAAAGGCACTGCGAAATTCTATTCATATTAACAGGTGAACAGAATGGAAGGAATTTTACCAGTAGAGTCAATTTTACCAGTTTTTAGAGTTGCACAATGTAAAAAATTCCTTGAGTTATTTATTGAAAAACATTATTGTGATTTACCACCAAAAATATTTTTAATGACTTAGAAGCTAATAAATTGATTATTTTTTAATACTGAAATTGAAAAATCCTTCAAATTTGTTCAAGCGAAAAACTGGAAACAATTAAAGGATTTTTTTCCTTTGGAGTTGCTTACGTTCACTATACAAACACCAATATCTGGAAACTGTCATTTTAGGGGTCCTTGAGGTTTTGTATCACCACACGTGACTTGCACATGAACCTTTCATTCTGTGCACTGTTTAGTCTTTGGAGATATAATTCACATATCATAAAATTCACTGTTTTAAAGTGTGCAACTGTTGCTTGGTTGTTTTAGTTGCTAAATTGTGTCATGGTCTATAGCCCACTAGGCTCCTCTATCCATGGGATTTTCCAGGCAAGAATACTGGAGTGGGATGCCATTTCCTTCTTCAGGGGATCTTCCCGACCCAGGGATTGAACTCATTGGCAGGCAGATTTTTTACCACAGAACCACCGGTGAAGCACATACAATTCAGTAGTTATTAGCATATTCAGAGGTTGTGTAAGTATCACCACTTTGTAACTCCAAAACACTTCATCACCCTATAAAAGAATCTTGCAACCATTAGCAATCTCACACAACCCCTCCCTAATCCTCGAATCTAGATCACTTTCTCTATGAATTTGCCCATTCTGAACATTTCCTATAAATGGAATCATATAATATGATCCTTTAGATTCTTTCACTGAGCATGATGCTTCCCATGTTAATCCACGCTGTATGTAGCATGAGGCACTTCCTTGCGTGGGTGAATATTCCACTGTACAGGGAAATGACACTTATCTCTGAACAGACATTTCGGTTATTCCCATTTCTTGGCTATTATGAAGAATGCTATGAACCTTCATATATATATATATATATGTGTGTGTGTGTGTGTGTGTGTGTGTGTATATAAAGTTCGTAAGTTAACATATTTTTAATTCTTTCAGGTATATACCTAGAAGCAGAATTACTGGCCAAAATGGTAACTCTATTTTTTAACTTTTGGAGGAACTGTTAATCAATTTTCCAATGCAGTTGTATCATTTTAATTCTCACAACAGCATATAAGAGTTCCCATTTCTCCACATCCTTAACAACACTTATTATTATCTGCTTTTTTGAGTACAGCAACTCTAGTAGGTTTGAAGTGGTATCTCATTATGGATTTGACTTGCATTTCTCTGATGATTAATGCTATTGAGTATCTATTTATTTTCTCATTTTGTTTCTTATTAGCCACTTGTACATCGTATTTGGAAAAATTTCTATTCACATCCTTTGCCCATTTTTAAATTGAACTTGTTGGTTAGTTTGAAGTCTTCTTTACGTATCCTGGAAGCAAGTCAATTACCACACATGATTTGCATATCATTCTGTGCACTGTTTACTCAACTCTCATTCTGGGAACTGTTTACTGAACTCTCTAGAAAGCCTCCTTTGATGTACATGGGTTTTTAATGCTGATTAGAGTCCTATCTTTAATGCTAATGAAGTCCTCTTTGATGTCATATCTAAGAAATCACTGCCTAATTCCAGGTCACAAAATTTACACCTATGTTTTCTTCTAAGAGTTTCATGTTCTTATGTTTAGATTTTTACTTTGAGTTATTTTTATACATGATATCAGGAAGGGCTCACAACAAACTGTGGAAAATTCTTAAAGAGATGGGACTATCAGATCACCTTACCTATCTCCTGAGAAATCTGTATGCTGTCAAGAAGCAACAGTTAGAACCAGACGTGGAACAACAGACTGGTTCAAAACTGGGGAAAGGAGTACGTCAAGGCTGTATAATGTCACCCTGCTTATTTAACTCATATGCAGAGTACATCGTATGAAATGCCGGGCTAGATAAATCACAAGCTGGAATCAAGACTGCCGGGAGAAATATCAACAACCTCAGATATGCAGATGATACCACTCTAATGGCAGAAAGCAAAAAGGAAGTAAAGAGCCTCTTGATTGAGGGTGAAAGAGAAGAGTGAAAAACTTAACATTTAAACTTAACATTCAAAAAACTAAGATCATGGCTTCTGGTCCCATCAATTCATAGCAAATAGAAATAATAAAAGTGGAAACCATGACAGATTTTATTTTCATGGGCTCCAAAAATCACTGCAGATGGTGACAGCAGCCATAAAATTAGAAGACACTTGCTCCTTGGAAGAAAAGCTATGACAAACCTAAACAATGTATTAAAAAGCAGAGACATCACTTTGCCAACAAAGGTCTGTATAGTCAAAGCTAAGGGTTTTCCAGCAGTCATGTATGGATGGGAGAGTTGGACATAAAGAAGGCTGAGTGCCAAAGAACTGATACTTTCTAATTGTGGTGCTGGAGCAGACTCTTGAGGGTCCTTTGGACTGCAAGAAGATGAAACCAGTCAGTTCTTAAGGAAATCAACCCTGAATATTCATTAGAAGGACTGATGGTAAAGCTGAAGCTCCAGTATCTTGGCTACCTGATGGGAAGAGCCGACTCACTGGAACACACCCTGATGCTGGGAAAGTCTTTCCCAGAGCAGAAGGGGCCAACAGAGGATGTGATAGTTAGAGAGCATCACCGACTCAACGAACCTGAGTTTTGAGCAAACTCCAGGAGATCGTGAAGGACAGGGAAGCCTGGCATGCTGCAGTTTATGGGGTGGCAAAGTCAGACACAACTAAGAAACACGAGGTCCGTGCGGGTCCAACTCCCTTCTGCGCTTGCACATCCATTTGTCTCAGAACCACTGTTCTGCTGTCGTGGAATCGTCTTTATTCCCTGAGGTATTCACACCGCAGAGCAAACGCACCATGGTAAGAAAGCAAGAACGGGAGAAGAGTTATACCATTCTTTTGCAAAATGGAAAAGGGGAAAGGAAGAAAGCAACGTAGGAAAGAAGAAACCGCTTGAAAGACTGATTCACAGGAAGGTCAACTTTAGGAAGGAGCATGTGTGGAAGCTTAGGGTCTATAAATTAATTCACTTGAAATTATCCATGTGTGTGAGTACCTGGAGGAGTTTCTGTAACCACCCTAGGCCCAAGATCAATGTTTAAATACTGCTCGGTACTCTGTCTCCTAAGCTTCAGGGGGAAACATATAGTTTGTGAACAACTTTTTATATTTTAACGGTGTGAGTAATAAAATGAGATGGGATTAGGATGAAGACAGTGCTACGAGGAGGCCTACAGGCGTTTCACACATTCAGCCAAACAGAAAAGTTCACATTCCCCATTTTACACGAAACATATCTGGCTCAATATGCATCAAGGGGACAGAATTCAAGTTCTATTTGATAAACAAGAAAGCACTAAGAAACTCCGCCGAGACCCCACTAGTCTACCCGTCTTATGCCCAGGCTCCCTCAAAACAAACTCCACCTAGACCATGGATGTAGAACGCCATCACTACGTAGAGATTTTAAGGGTCAAACCCTTAGATCCACGGTATACCACTATGTGGAATAAAATTATTTTCCCCTGAGACTGATCTACTTTATAATACTGGCAAAACAGATGTGCTATTTCCTCCTATCACATAACTGCCAGTTTAAAAGACGTATAGTGTATGTAACCTTGGGGCTACTTCATTTCTTGTGCCTTTAATTGGGATTATATATACACAGCATTTTTGCATGTGATGACCTGCTAAGTATTTCTGCCCATGTAAACCAACAGTTCATTGCCTTTCAGTAAGCATTTAACCAACAAATCTGTATTTTTTTATTGTGGATTAAAAGTTTCTGTTCGTTTCTATACTAACTGTTGCCTTCCATTTTAAATTTATTTTATTGGTTTTTATTGTGTAAAAGTGAATTATTTTTCAAATTAAATTTTAAGTATCCAAAAATTAATCAGTGTTTTCTCTACTGTTGTGTTGTTCCTGGACTATTAAATACTACATTTAAAATGTGATTCTATTTCTGTAATCTTGTTCAATTTGCTTAATTATTCTGTTTTTTTTTAACCCAGTACCAGTTATTCTACTTGACATGCTTGTACTCTGATTTGAGCTAACACACATTTTCAAGAGTATAAAATCTATAATGCAAATACTGGATGGTAATTTGTAATTTTTAAACCTGATATTCTCAGAGTAATAAAGATGACATCTCAATCAAATAAAAACTGATTATTTAATAAAGAACGTTAAGAACCTAATCAACCATCTGGCTTTAAAAAGAGATTTCAGCCCTTCATCATTCCTTAGAATGAAAATGAACTGCAGCTAATAAGATATTTAATGTAGAGGAAAACAGTCCTGCTTTTGTTTTATAATATTACTCTCAGACAAGGGGAGGCAATCTAAGACAGACATGTTAAATTATTAGGGAGAGAAATAAGTTCCTTTCGGGAAAAGTTATGTTTCTCATTATATCTGCCTATTAGACTTCCAAGAAAAGTATACATCTGCATTTCCGAGTAGGCGTTCATGTTGGAGATCCAAAGTGGAGCACCACCAATACAGAGATGGTTCCAAAGCTTTGAGGTCAGATAAGCTCAAAAAGGGACCGAGTACGGCTAAAGAAGAAGTACAAGGACTGAGCCCTGGAGGCAATCCATGACAAAAAAAGACTGAGATGGAAACTAAAGAAGAGTAAGCAGTCTTAAAAGCCTGTTAAAGAAAGTGTTCCCAGGAGGAGAGAACAAATGACCACTTGTGTCAAATACTGTCAACAGGTCACACAATTCAAGGATGAGACAGCAAAAGTCATGGCTAACCTTCACAAGAGCAACTTAGGCAGGGCGCTAAGAAGGAAAGCCTAATTAGAGCAGGTGGACACCTATGACACTGGGAGGAAAAAAACTGGAAGCAAAGTACAAACACTTCTTTTGGGGAAAAAAAAAAAGGGGAGAAGGGAATGGAGAAAAGTTAAAGGGGAAAGTGATGTCAAGAAACTCCACATTGTTGTTGTTTAAGATGAAAGAAGAAAGAGTATGGTGGTATGCTGATGAGAATTATCTTGCATCATGTAAAAGAGAAGGGATGGAATTAGAGCTGAGTGGTGGTTGTGGCACTTCCTAGAAGCGTAGTAAGTTATTACGAAAGAGAGAAATCAGAATACACGAAGCACTGATGAAAAGAGATGGACACATGCAGGGACTTTATGGATGTTTTTCTGTGTGGCATCTATTTTCTCAGTGAGACAAAAAAACAAAGTTGTATAATGAGAGTACAGAATGTGGAAGGTGGTGCTGGAGGTTTCAGGAGAAGTTTAAATGATGACCTAGGTCAGACAAGGTGAGGGAAGTAAACGGATGAAGAACTAGCGCTGAGCAACATTAAGGGCCCATCAACCTTAATGATCATTAACTGGAAGTAACACAAACAGCAAAATTAACTCTGCAGCCACTTTCAGCTGCAAAAATGCAAATGCACAATCAGAACACCCAAATAAGCAGCAAATTTTGACAGAACTGAAGATCATGGCACCAGTCCCATCACTTCATGGCAGATAGATGGGGAAACAGTGGCTGACTTTATTTTTCTGGGCTCCAAAATCACTGCAGATGGCAATTGCAGCAATGAAATTAAAAGACGCTTACTCCTTGGAAGAGAAGTTATGACCAACCTAGACAGCATATTAAAAAGCAGAGACATTATTTTGCCAACAAAGGTCCGTCTAGTCAAGGCTATGGTTTTTCCAATGGTCATGTATGGTTGTGAGAGTTGGACTCTAAAGAAAGCTGAGCACCGAAGAACTGATTCTTTTGAACTGTGGTGTTGGAGAAGACTCTTGAGAGTCCCTTGGACTGCAAGGAAATCCTACCAGTCCATCCTTAAGGAGATCAGTCCTGGGTGTTCATTGGAAGGACTGATGTTGACACTGAAACTCCAATACTTTGGCCACCTGATGTGAAGAGCTGACTCATTGGAAAAGACCCTGATGCTGGGAGGGACTGGGGGCAGGAGAAGAAGGGGACGACAGAGGATGAGATGGCTGGATGGCATTGACTCGATGGACATGGGTTTGGGTGGACTCCGGGAGTTGGTGATGGACAGGGAGGCCTGGTGTGCTGCGGTTCATGGGGTCGCAAAGAGTCAGACACGACTAAGCGACTGAACTGAAGGGAGAAAAACACAGTACTGAAAAATAAAACTACACACCTACCTCACTAATGAATATAGATGTAAAAATCCTCAACCAAATACTAGAAAACAGAATTTAACAGCACAGTTAAAGTATAATACACCATGACCAAGCAGAATTTATCCCTGTAATGCAGCGATTACTCAACATAAGAAAATCAATAAATGTGATACACCACATTAACACAACTTAGAAAAAAAAAAATCACATGATTATCTCAACAGAAGCAGAAAAAGCATTTGACAGAATTCAACAATCTTTCGTGATAAAAACACTCAAGCTAGCAATGGAAGGAAATTATTTCAACATAATAAAGGTCATAGAGTTGACCCTCGAATAGTGTGGGTTTGAACTGCACAGGTCCACTTATACATGATTTTCTCTTAATAAACATGTACTGGAGAGCTACATAATCCTCAGAAACAGAACCACGAATGCAGAATCCCAGGCTTATTGTGCATTAGTCCCTCAGTTGTGCCTGACTCTTTGCAACCCCGTGAACTGTAGCTCTCCAGGCCCCTTTGTCCATGGAATTCTCTAGGCAAGAATACTGGAGTGGGTTGCCATTTCCTTCTCCCGGGGATCTTCCCAACCCAGGGACTGAGCACAGGTACCCTATACTGCAGGCAGATCCTTGTCTGAGCTACTGGGGAAGCCCACAGACTTGTAAACACTGTTAAAAGGGCCACACTGTCCAAAGTGTCTACAGATTCAATTCAATCCGAATGAAAAACCTAATGCACTTTTTGTACGTATAGGAAAAGTCATCCTAAAATTCTACAGAATCTCAAGGACCCCAAATAGCCAAAATAATCTTGAGAAAGAACAAAGCTAGAGGCCTCTAACTTCCTGATTTAAAAGCATATTACAAAGCTATCGTAATAAACGACCATGGTGCTGTCATATATGCAGATCAAATGAAAAGACAAATATACAGATCGATGGAACAGAACTGATATCCCAGAAAAAAACCCTTGCATGTACAATCAGATAGTCTTCAACAAGGGTGCCAACACTGCACAATGAGAAAGGACAGTGTCCTGAACAAACCCTGCTGGGAAAAGTGGATATCCACATGCAATAGAAGGAAGGAGAGTCCTTATCTACACCACACACAAAAATGAACTCAAAATAGATGAAAGATTTAAACATAAGATGAGAAACTATAAAATTCTAGAAGAAAATATAGGGGAAAAACTTCATGACATTGTAATAAACAATGATGTCTTGAATATGACATCAAAAGCACAGGCAACAGAAACACAAACCTCTGGCCAGCCCAGAAGAAGAAAAAACACCCAAATATATGCAGTAAGAAATGAAAGAGGAAAAGGAGCAACCAGTACAAATAACACAGAAACACAAAAAACCATAAGAGAATATTGTGAACAGTTATATGCCAATAAATTGGACAACCTAGAAGAAATGGACACATTTCTAGAAACATACAGCCTGCCAAAACTGAACCAAGAAGAAACACAATTATTTGAACGACCAATCACTAGAAGTGAAACAGAATCTATAATAAAAATTAATAAATTTTTTTTAAAAAACCTTCCTTCAAACAAACATTCAGAATGGCCTTATTGGGGGATTTGACTAAATGTACAAAGAACTTACACTTATCTTTTCATACTCTACCAAAAACTCATGAGGAGGGAACACTCACAAATTCATTTTATGAAGCCACCATCACGGATACCAAAACCACACAAAGACACTACCAAGAGAAAAAAACTTTACAGGCCAGTATCTCTGATGAATGTAGGTACAAAAATCCTCAACAAAATATTAACAAACCAAATCCAACAATACATAAAAAGGATCATACACCATTATCAAGCTCTATTCATTCCAGAGTCATAAGGATGGTTCAGCATACATAAATCAACTAATATGACACAACAGATCCACAAAAGGAAAGACAAGAACCACATGATCATCCCAATAGGTGCAGAAAAAACATGTGACAAAATTCAACACCCGTTTATGATAAACATTCTCACCAAAAAGGGTACAGAAGGAACATGTCTCAACATAATAAAACCCATTTACAACAAACCCACAGCCTATGTAACATTTAAAGGTGAAAAGCTGAAAGCCTTCCAGCTAAATTCAGGAACAAGACAAGGATGTTTACTCTTCACCACTTCTATTCAACATAGTATCAATAGTCCTAATCATAGCAATCACACAAGAAAAAGAAGTTAAAGGTATCCAAATTGGAAGGGAAGAGGTAAAACGGTCACCCTTTGCAGAGGACGTGATACTCTATATATAGAACCTGACAGCCTCAACACAAAAACTATTAGAGCTAATAAACGAAGCCAGCAGAGTAGCAGGATGCAAGATGAATATACAGAAATCTTTACACTAACAATAACTCATCACAAAGAGAAACTGAAAAAAAAAAGCCTCATTTAAAATTATTTAAAAAATAAACACGTAGGGATAAACTTATTAGCCAAGAAGGTAAAGATCTATATGCTGAAAACTATAGAACACTGATAAAGGAAACTGAAGATAATTTAAAGAAATGGAAAGACATCCGACACTCTTAAAACTGGAGCATTAACACTGTCAAAATATCCAAACTATCCAAAGCAATCCACAGAGTCAAGGTAATCCTTATGAAAATACTCATGACATGTTTCATAGAACTAGAACAAAAAAATCCTAAAACTATATGGAACCACAAAAGACTCAGAATTGCCAAAACTATCTTGAGAAAGAACAAAGCTGGAAGTATAACCCTTCCAGATTCAGACAGTATTACAAAGCTACAATAATCAAAACAGCAAGGCATTGGCACAAAAAAAGACATAAAGAACAATGGAACAGAATAGAGAGCCCAGAAATAAAACCAACATCTATAGTCAATCTACAACAAAGGATGCAAGAATATACACTGGAGAAAAGATGGTCTCTTCAACAAGCTGTGCTGGCTAAGCTGGACAACTACATGTAAATCAATGAGATGAAAACACTCCCTCACAATGTATACAAAACTAAACTCAAAATGGTTTCAAAACCTAAATATAAGAATGCATGCATGCCAACAGAGAAGGCAATGGCACCCACTTCAGTACTCTTGCCTGGAAAATCCCATGAATGGAAGAGCCTGGTGGGCTGCAGTCCATGGGGTCACTAAGAGTCAGACACGACTGAGCGACTTCACTTTCACTTTTCACTTTCATGCATTGGAGGAGGAAATGGCAACCCACTCCAGTGTTCTTGCCTGGAGAATCCCAGGGACGGGGGAGCCTTGTGGGCTGCAGTCTATGGGGTCGCACAGAGTCGGACACGACTGAAGTGACTTAGCAGCATGCATGCAAGTCACTTCAGTTGTGTCCAATTCTTTGTGACCCCATGGACTGTAGCCTGCCAGGCTCCTCCGTCCATGGAATCTTCCAGGCAAGAATACTGGAGTGGGCTGCCATTCCCTTTTCCAGGGGTCTTCTCAACCTAGGGATCAAACCCATGTCTCTTATGTCCGCTACCTTGGCAGGCGGGTTCTTTACCACTAGTGCCAGCCAGCAAGCCCGAATATAAGAAAGGACACCATGAAACTCCTACAAGAGAACGCAGGGGAAACATTCTTGACCATAAATTGTAGCCATATTTTCTTAGATCAGTGTCCCAAGGCAAAAGAAATAAAAGCAAAAATAAATAAATGGGACCTAATCAAATTTAAGGGCTTTGGCAAACCAAAGGAAAACACCAAATACAAAAACCTATGGAATGAGAGAAGGTATTTGTAAATGATGTGACCAACAAGGGGTTCTCATCCAAAATATACAAACGGCTCATAGAACTCAATATAAAAAAAAAAATTTTTAAATGGGCAGCAGATCTAACAGTGAAGTAAAAAGTCGCTCAGTCGTGCGTGCCTCTTTGCGACCCCATGGACTGTAGCCGCCAGGCTCCTCTCTCCCATGGGATTCTCCAGGCCAGAATACTGGAGTGGGTAGCCGTTCCCTTCTCCAGGGGATCTCCCCAACCCAGGGATCAAACCTAGGTTACAGACATTTCTTCAAAGAAGACATACAGATGGTCAAAAAGCACATGAAAAGATGCTCAACATCACTAATCATCACAGAAATGCAAATCAAAACCACAACAAGGTATCACCTCACACCTGTCAAAATGGCTATCGTCAAAAA
This sequence comes from Bison bison bison, assembly GCF_000754665.1. Classification (NCBI taxonomy): domain Eukaryota; kingdom Metazoa; phylum Chordata; class Mammalia; order Artiodactyla; family Bovidae; genus Bison; species Bison bison. The sequence goes on along the minus strand of NW_011494913.1, from coordinate 3,889,678 downwards.
GCCTAGAAATAATAAATGCTAGAGAGGGTGTGGAGAAAAGGGACCCTGCTGAGATTGTTGGTGGGAATGTAAATTTGTGCACCACTATGGAAAACAATGTGGAAGCTTCTCAAAAAATAAACACAGAACTATTTTATGACCCAGTTATCCCACTTCTGGGTATATATTCAATTGGAAAAAGGACTTTGAAGAGACATTTGCACAGTCGTGTTCATTGCAGCATTATTCACAACAGCCAAGAAGTGGGTGCAACCAAAATGTCCACCAACTGATAAGCAGATAAAGAAAATACGGTATATAAACACAATGGAATATTATACCACCTTTAAAAATAAGGAAATCCTGTTATATGCTACAACATGAATGAACCACGAGGACATTCAGTTCAGTTCAGTCGCTCAGTCGAGTCTGACTCTTTGCGACCCCATGAACCGCAGCACGCCAGGCCTCCCTGTCCATCACCAACTCCCGGAGTTCACTGAGACTCACGTCCTTCAGCAGTGATGCCATCCAGCCATCTCATCCTCTGTCGTCCCCTTCTCCTCCTGACCCCAATCCCTCCCAGCATCAGGGTCTTTTCCAATGAGTCAACTCTTTGCATGAGGTGGCCAAAGTACTGGAGTTTCAGCTTTAGCATCAGTCTTTCCAAAGAACACCCAGGACTGATCTCCTTTAGGATGGACTGGTTGGATTTTCTTGCAGTCCATGGGACTCTCAAGAGTCTTCTCCAACACCACAGTTATGCTAAGTTAAAT
>NW_011494913.1:3864601-3888823 GCF_000754665.1 Bison bison bison | reverse complement strand
GACTGATCTCCTTTAGGATGGACTGGTTGGATTTTCTTGCAGTCCATGGGACTCTCAAGAGTCTTCTCCAACACCACAGTTATGCTAAGTTAAATAAGTTAATCACAAAAAGACAAATACTACATGATTTTAGTGGCATATGGAATCTAAACTAATCAAGCTCACAGAAGCAGAAGGTAGAACGGTGGCTGCCAGGCTGGGGTGAGGAGGAAACAGGGCACTGTTGTTCAAGGGGCAGAGTTTCAGTCAAGCAAGATGAAAAAGTTCTAGTGTAACAATTTATATGTAATTAACAATACTGTACTGAACACTGAATATGTTATTTTTTTTACAACAATAACAAAAAGTTAAGAGTGGGCACAATTGGATTTATCTAGCAGTGAACACGACTGAGCGACTGAACTGAACTGAAGTGAAGTCGCTCAGTCGTGTCTGACTCTTTGTGACCCCATGGACTGTATGTAGCCTACCAGGCTCCTCTGTCCATGGGATTTTCCAGGCAAGAGTACTGGAGTGGGTTGCTACTTCCTTCTCCAGAGGATCTTCCCCACCCAGGGATCGAACCTGGGTCTCCCGCAGCGCAGGCAGACACTTTACTGTCTGAGCCACCAGGGAAGTATCTAGCAGTAAGTTTCTCAACTAAGAAATGTAGCGAGAGCAAGGGTGCTGAGTATTTGCAACTGAACAATTGTGACTGACCACAGAATTTAAAATGACTAAGGAGATGGACTGGGACACAAGGAGGCTGTGGTGAGAAATGATAAAAGAAAACTGAAAGGGTCAATGGGGTGTGGGCCCCAGCAAGGTAAAAGGATAGCTTATACCAAAAGACATGGGACTGAGAAGTGAGAGAAGGATAATCAGAGTACAGCACTTGAAATTGAACTTATAGAGGAGGGTTTCAGTTACTATAATTAAAAGCACATTATTATTGAATAATGGATCTGAGCTATGACCACAGGTGGCTGAAGTAGAGTGGAAGACACTGGAAGAGGTCAATAAACTAAGAGGCCAGCAAAGTAGTCATAGAATCACCCATCTAGATGTTGAGATCATCAAGAACAGAATAAAGTAGTATTGGAGTTAGCGAAACAAGATAAAATCTTCACAGAATAAAGAGGGAGTAATGCCAACAAAAGTCCGTCTAGCCAAGGCTGTGGTTTTTCCAGAGGTCACGTATGGATGTGAAAGTTGGACTATAAAGAAAGCTGAGCACCGAAGAATTGATGCTTTGGAACTGTGGTGTTGTAGAGGACTCTTGAGAGTCCCCTGGACTGCAAGGAGATCCAACCAGTCCATCCTAAAGGAAATCAGTCCTGAATATTCACTGGAAGGACTGATACTGAAGTTGAATCTCCAATACTTTGGCCACCTCATGGGAAGAACTGACTCATCTGAAAAGACCCTGATGCTCGGAAAGATTGAAGATAGGAGGAGAAGGAGACGACAGAGGATGAAATGGCTGGATGGCATCACCAACTCAATGGACATGAGTCTGAGTAAACTCTGGGAGTTGGTGATAGACAGGGAGGCCTGGCGTGCTGCAGTCCATGGGGTCGCAAAGAATTGGACATGACTGAGCGACTGAACTGAACTGAAGCCAAGGTTCAATGGAAAAATGCAAGGAGCAGTAGTAGTAGGTGGTATTACCTGATGAGACAACTTAAAACTATCTCTTTTGTTTGATCCCAAGTAAGGCGAGAGGGAGAGTGGTGCTGAAGTAGCAAAGAGGGGCAAGGAGGGTAACTCATCTCCAGGACCAAAGGGGAGTGGTCTGCAGGAGAATCAGTATCCTCTGGTGTGAACCAAGTTCCACTTGCAAGGGTTCTTCATCAGAGGCCCATAACTCACAAAATTCAGGAGGTCCATGAACTTAGATGAGAAAAAAATTACATCTTTAGTTTTACTAACCCCTAACTGAAATTTAAACATAATTGTTTATGAGAGTAGGCAAAGCCCACAATACCTGTAACTTTGTAACCTAAAGAATCAGATATGCTCATCAAATTATGCTGTTGCAGATAACTCAGAGTATTATTTATGTTCATTATTATTTAAAAATTAGGGCAGTTGTTAAAACCCATCATTTAATGAGTTAATAAAAGAAAATACATATTACTATATCTTAAAATTTTTTATTTAAAGTAGTATTTCAATATAATTGGGTTTCCTCTGTAATCTGCTGTATTTTATTTTACACATTTAAAATGTTATTTTACACATTTAAAAACAGGGGGACACAGACTGTCTTGAAAGCCAGAAAGTGAACAGAAAGGTCAGAAAAAGAGGCACCCTGAAAAGGCTTCAGAGATTGAAAAGCAGAGTAAAGGCTCTGTCAAAGAGATTACACTGAGTCTTACAGAGAATAAAGGTCAACCTGAGGTTAAAAACAATGAGAGAAATTCAGAAAACGTTTTGTGAAAAAGGCAAGCTGCAATACAAAATGCATGATACTACCTGTGTGAAACACATCATATATTGATGGAAATGGAAATCTATTTTTGTAAATGGAGAGAAAATTTTAAGATACATAAAGCAGCAAGAGAGAAGTAAACAAGAAATTTCACTTTTCTATATTGTTTGTTTACTACACACATGTATTTTATATTAAAAAAAAAAAAAAAAACTTAGTCATTTTTAGGGGAATCGCTTTTCTGTTTTCTTTATAGTTTCTTTGGTATTCTTGTAGGACACCAGCTAGGCCTCCAGGGAACTCAGTGATATATTCCTGGAAGGAATGTTGTCCAGAAACACTTTTTTAAAGCAGGGTGAGACAGACATCACAGGGAACAGTTTTAGCTATGTGAGGCTGTCATGAAACAATCAGCCTTATGTTATCCCTTCAAACATCTGACTTTTGGACTGAAGCAAGCAGGAAATTGAAAGCTTCATCTCCTGCAGCTCTCTCTTCATGATTCAAAGCATGTCTGGAACAGGTAACTGCCAAGCAGGCAGAACTAACAGGCACTTCTTATCAAAGAAAGCAAACACTGATAGCACTTTCAAGTTGAACTGCTATTGATGGAATATAGTGAAACTGATTTTTTTCATTCAAAATGTATACAGCCACCTTATTGAACTCATTTATTAGTTTTCCAACTTTATCAATGGATTCTCCTGATTTTTCTAGGCAGATTCTATGCTTTGCAAAGGGCACATGCAAACAGTACAAGTTCTGACTTTCCCCCTTTCAAATATTTGCAGGCATAGCTTCATTTTATTGCATTTTGCAGATATTGTGTTTTTTACAAATTAAAGATCTGCGGCAACCCTGTGTCAAGAAAGTCTATTGGTGCCATTTTTCCAACAATATTTTGCTCATTTTGTGACTCTGTCACAAAATTACGAAGTTTTTCATTATCATTTTATCTGTTATGGTGATCTGTGACCTCTGATGTTACAACTGTAAGTGTGTGGGGCACCAGGAACCACGCCCACACGGACAGCAAACCTTCTTGACAAACGCTGTGAGTGTTCTCACCGCTCCACCCACCGGCCATCCCCCCACCTCGCTGTCTCCTCGGGCCCCCCCTATTCCCTGCTCCACCCACCAGCCATCCCCCCACCTCGCTGTCTCCTCGGGCCTCCCTATTCCCTGAGACACAACAGCACTGAAACTGGGCCACTAAATACCATATAATGGCCTCTAAGTGTTCAAGTGAATGAAAAGTCACCCATCTCTCCCTTTAAATCAAAAGCTGGAAATGATGAAGCTTAGTGAGGGAGGCCCATCAAAAGCCCAAAACACTAGGCCTCTCGCACCAAACCAAGAATCAAGTCATGAAACGCAAAGGAAAAGTCCTTGAAGGAAATTAAAAGTGCTGCTCCAATGAACACACCAATGTTAAGAAAGAAAAACAGCCTTATTGTTAACATGGAGAAAGTTTTAGTGGTCTGAACAGAAGATGAAACCAGTCACAACATTCCCTTAAGCCAAAGCCTAATCCAGTGCAAGGTTCTAACGCTCTTCAAATCTCTTAAGGCTGAGAGATGAGGAAGTTACAGAAAAAACTGTTTGAAAACAAAAGCAGGATCATGAAGTTTAAGGCAAGAAGTCTGCATTGCAAGTGCAGAGTCAACCCCTGGACCACCAGGGAAGTACCAAAACTGCCTTATGCTGGAAGAAGGTGCCGTCAGGACTTCCATAACTAGAGAGAGGAAGTCCATGCCTGACTTCAAAGCTCAGGCTGACTCTCGTTAGAGGCTAATGCAGCTGATGACTTTAAATTGAAGCCAATGCTCATTTACCATCCCGAAAATCCTAGGGCCTTTAAGAATTGTGCTCCATCTATTCCATCATGCTCCCTAAATGAAACAACAAAGCCTGGGTGACGGCACATCTGTTTACAACATGGTCTTCTGAACGTTTCAAGTACGCTGTTGAGGCCGACAGCTCAGAAAAAGATTCTTTTAAAATATTACTGCTCACTGATGTGACAGATACAGGCTTAATCTCCAAAATATACAAACAGTTCACACAACTCAACAACAACAACAGAAAAACAAGAAACCCAATCGAAAAATGGGCAGAAGACTTCAATAGACAATTTTCCAAAGAAGACATATAGCTGGCCAGTAGGCACACGAAATGACACTCAACATCACTAGGTATTAGAGAAATCCAATTCAAAACTACAGTGAGGTACCCCCTCACACTGGTCAGAATGGCCATCATCAAAAAGTCTACAAATAATAAATGCTGTAGAGGGTATGGAGAAAAGGGAATCCTTCTGCACTGTTGGTGGGAATGTAAGTTGGTGCAGTCACTATGGAAAACAGTATGGAGGTTCCTCAGAAAACTGAAGATAGAATCACCATATGATCCAGCAATCCCACTCCTGGGTATATACCTTGACAAAACTATAATCCAAAAAGATAACACGCAACCCTATGTTCATAGCAGCACTACTCACAATAGCCAAAACATGGAAGCAACCTAAATGTCCATCAACAGATAAATGGACAGAAAAGATGTGGTACATACATACAATGTAATAATAATTACATAGTACAATGTAGTTATGTAATCACATAGTACAGTGACTGACTGTAGTTTTGAATTGCATTTCTCTAATAACTAGTGATGTTGAGTGTGCTTCCCTGGTGGCTCAGAGGTTAAAGCGTCTGCCTGCAATGCAGGAGACCTGGGTTCGATCCCTGGGTCGGGAAGATCCCCTGGAGAAGGAAATGGCAACCCACTCCAGTATTCTTGCCTGGAGAATCCCACGGACGGAGGAGCCTGGTGGGCTACAGTCCACAGGGTCACAAAGAATCTGACACGACTGAGCGACTTCACTCCACTCCACTTCACAACGTAATAGTGATTCACGTACAATGAATTGCTCAGCCAGTAAGAAGAACAAAAGCATGCCATCTGCAGCCGTATGGATGCAACCAGAGATGATCATACTAAGTGAAGTAAGTTAGAGAGAGAAAGACAAATACTATATGATCATCACTTATATGTGAAATCTAAAATGGGGCATAAATGAACCTGTCTACAAAACCCACTCAGAAGACACAGAAAACAGGCCTTTCCAAGGGGAAGGAGAGGGCAGGGGAGGGCTGGGGGCCTGGGAGCAGCAGAGGTAAACTGTTACAGACAGGATGGGTAAACGACAAGGGCCACGGTGTGGCCAAGGAACTGTATTCAGTGTTCTGTGATAAACGTAATGGAAAAGAGTATCTAACAAATCATGTCTATATGTGTATAACTGAGTCACTCTGCTATTCAGCAGAAGGTGGCACAACACTGAAAATCATACTTCAACTTAAAAAATTAAAATGTAAAAAAAATAAAATACTATTGCTCACTGACAACGCACCTGGTTACCCAAGAGCTCTGCTGGAAATGTACACTGAGTTTAATGTTGTTTCCACGCCTGCGAACAAAACATCTATTACTCAGCCCATGGATCAAGGAGTAATGTCAACTTTCAAGTCTTATTACTTAAGAAATACATTTCGGAGGCTTCTTTGGTGGCTCAGTGGTGAAAAATCCACCTGCCAATGTGGGAGGCTCCAGTTCAACCCCTGGTCCAGGAAGATCCCACAGACCTCAGAGCAGTTAAGCCCAAGCGTCACAACTCTGAGCCTGCACTCCAGAACCCGTACTCCTTGACGACAGGCCACTGCAATGAGAAGCTTCGCAACAACTAGTGTGGGCCCCACTCTCCACACCTGGAGGAGAGCCCTCGCAGCAATGAAGACCCAGCAAAGTTAAACATAAAATTTTTTTTAAAACTGGAAATACATTTTGTAAGGCTATAGCTGCCATACACAGTGTTTCCACTGATGAATTTGGGTAAACTGAAAATCTTCTGGGAAATATACACCACTGAGATGCCATTAAGAACATTCATGATTTATGAGAGGAGGTCAAAATATCAACATTAACACAAGTTTGGAAGAAGCTGATTCCAACCCTCATGGATGACTTTGAAGGGTAGAAGACTTCAAGGGAGGAAGCAACGGCAGATGTGGTAGAAACAGCAAGAGAACTAGAATCAGAAGTGCAGCCTGAAGATGGGACTGAATTACTGCAATCTCACGACAAAACTTTAACAAATGAGGAGTGCTTCTTACGGATGAACAAAGAAAGTGGTTTCTTGAGATGGAATATACTCCTAGTAAAGATGTGGTGAAAACTGTTGAAATGGTAGCAAAAGATTCAGAATATTACATACACTTATTTGATAAAGCAGCAGTAAGGTGTAAGAAGATTGGCTCTAACTTTGAAAGAATTCTACTGTGGGTAAAAAGCTATCAAAAGTATTGTACGCTACAGAGAAGCTGTTCGAAAGGAAAAGTCAAACAACGCAACAAACATCACGCTGTCTTAAGAAACTGCCACAGACACCCCAACCTTCAGCAATCACCACCCTGATTAGTTAATAGCCATCAACATTAAGGTAAGACCCTCCACTGGCAAAAAGACTGACTCAACTGAAGTTGCAGATGTCAGTCAGCAATTTTTAGCAATAAAGTATCTTTAAATTAAGGTACAGATGTTGGTTTTTTTAGACAATGCTATTTCCCATTTAGTAGACGACAGTGTAGTATAAATATAACTTTTATCTGCACTGAGAAAACAAAAATTGTTTGACTTCTTTTATTACGATACATGACTGAACAACAACATGATACCTGCTTTACTGAGGTCATCTGAAACCAAACCCACAACATCTCCAAGGTATGCTTCTATACCTTTTTTCACACAAAACTCCTCAGGCAGAGATCTCCCGTTAAATGTTTAACAGCAGCATTAAAAATGAGCTCTTAGAGTAACATGGAAATTTACATTACCATATGTAAAATAGATAGCCAATGGGAATTTGGTGAATGGCTCAGGAAACTCAAACAGAGGTTCTGTATCAGTCTAGAGGGGTGGGCTGGGGCAGGAGATGGGAGGGTGGTTCAAAAGGGAGGGGATATATGTACACCTCTGGCCGATTCAACCCCACTCCAGTACTCCTGCCTGGAGAATCCCAGGGATGGAGGAGCCTGGTAGGCTGCAGTCCATGGGGTCTCGAAGAGTCAGACACGACTGAGCGACTTCACCTTCACTTTTCACTTTCATGCATTGGAGAAGGAAATGGCAACCCACTCCAATGCTCTTGCCTGGAGAATCCCAGGGACAGGGGAGCCTGGTGGGCTGCCGTCTATGGGGTCGCACAGAGTCAGACACAACTGAAGGGACTTAGCAGCAGCAGCAGCAACAGCATAGCTAATTCATGTTGAGGTTTCACAGAAAAAAACAACAAAATTCTGTAAAGTAATTATCCTTCAATAAAAAAAAATTTTTTAAATGAGCTTAGTATTGTTCTTTTTCTCATGGAAAATATCTTGCCAGTTGTATTTACTGTATGTTTCAGTTAGTTTCATCTCTTATCAGGTTAAGGAAGTTTCCTTCTGTTTCTAAACCTAGTCTATCAGAACTGCTTACTGAACTTTATCTAATAGTTTTTTTGTCATCAATTTGGAAGGAATGATGATAAAGTTGAAACTCCAGTACTTTGGCTACCTCATGCGAAGAGTTGACTCATTGGAAAAGACTGATGCTGGGAGGCATTGGGGGCAGGAGGAGAAGGGGACAACAGAGGATGAGATGGCTGGATGGTATCACTGACTCGATGGACCTGAGTCTGAGTGAACTCCGGGAGTTGGTGATGGACAGGGAGACCTGGCATGCTGCGATTCATGGTGTCGCAAAGAGTCGGACACGACTGAGCAACTGAATTGAACTGAACTGAAGATGATTATACTGTTTTCCTCCTCTGGTTATTAATGTAGTGTTAATGATACAACGTGGCGACTGAATAATAACAACGATACTAACAGATTTCCTAAGGTGAGGTCACCCTTGAATCTATAGCTGTAATATACTTTTGGGTTTGATTTGCTAGTATTTTATTTGGGATTTTACTATTAGGTGATGAGAAGGGCCTACTGCTTTCTTTTCTTGTGCTATCCTTTTTGCTGTGAGAGTTAATGCTACTTTCAAAGAGTATCTTCCTGCATTTTTTCTTTCCTCTGGAAATGATGTATAACAGGAATTATCAGTTACTTTAAAGTTTTATAAAACATCTGGCCCTTTTAAGGATGTATCTTTTTGACAACTTTTCCTATTTCTCCATCAGCTACTGGATTATCAAGCTTTTCCATTTCTTCTGACCATTTCAGTAACTTATATTTTCCTAGGAAATAATCCATTTCATCCAATTTCTAGGCTATGGGGCATAAAGATGCACATACTATTCCATTACAAGACTTTTATCTTGGTATTTATAGAGTAGTCTATAGCTTTGTTTTAACGTTTGCTTCTATTTCGTTTTCTTCTTAATCAGACTTGCCCAGAGTCTGCTAATTTTTTATTTTACTCCAATTGTTTTGGTTTCTATTAACTTATAACTTTATATTTATCATTCCTTCATTCTATTTTATCTGACTTTATTTTGTTGTTTTAAATCAGGTGAACTGAATACTTTGTTCACTCAGTTTTAATCTTCCTTATTTACTGATTTTTAATTTTTATGAATTTCCCACAAAATTTCACATTGGCTTTACTGATATTACATTGTGCTCTCAATTTAATTTACTTCTAAATTGTGTGACTTCAGTTATGACTGTCTCTTTAAGCTATTTAAAAGCTATGTCTCTTCCTTCCAAACACACACACACAAATGTAGGTGTTTTGTTTCAAATTTATGTTTTAGTTTGTTCTGTTTTTATTTTGGAGGGAGTTAAGGCACCCTATTTCCAGTCATTTCTACGGCACTGTGATCAGAAAACACAACCTGTTTGTTTTTTGCTTTCTGAAAATCTACTGATTTTCTTTGTGGCACAAAACATGTTCACTTTGAGGGACTATTCCATGTACTGGGAAAGCATATATACTCTCAAGAAGTAGACTGAGAAATGGAAAGCCACTGAATACCAACAGCTATTTTTTCTCTCCAAAACTACACTTTATTTCTTCAACACATCTGATTCATTCTTCTCTCTATGCATAAATTTTTTAATACTTAATTATTTGAATCCCACCACCCTGAATGGGAGCAAAGCTTCCGTGTCTACCAGCCTAAGCATTCCAGTCGCCAGTGGCCCAAAAGCAAATTCCTAGGCAAAACAACCCAACCAGCTCCACTTGAACTAGAGGTCCATCTTCAACTACTCAACTATGGCCAGGAAAACCAAGATCGTTAAGATTTTTTAAAGCTCACCCACAGCCAGGTCTCCTCTACTCCAGGGACGTGGAAGAACTATACTTCTTTACTGCCTTGCAGTTAGGTAAAACCAAATGACTAGTTCCCACTACTGAAGCTAGGTAACTGCCGGTTACAAGGTCCGCCCACGGTCTCCTCCCTTCCATAGCAACCAAGAAAGCCATGTGTTCTGAGAAACAGCTACAGATGGTAGAACCTCTGTCAGGTTTTCTCTCAACTGCTTATACTTGACCTAACTTGACTATGGGATGAGAAGCAAACTTCACTCTGTCAAGCCACTGGAATCGGAGAATTGTTTTCATTACTGAGGCATAATTTAGCCTATTCTGATTAATAGTGTCCCCTTGATCACTACCTCCCACAGCTGCAGGGAGGTCAAGTTCTCTGATATATAGTCTATTTATAATAAAATTGACATCTCTAGTACAAATGAAATTTGAAGAAGAGAGTCTTTCTTTTCTATAGTCTCCAAATTTTTTCTAAACATGGCATATATTGTTTCCATAATTAAAGAAAAATACTCTTTAAAGAGCTAATAACAGTTTCAACGGAATGAGTACTTAAGTATTAGAAACTTGGCAATTATCTGGTCTAGTCCTGACCACTTCCATTCTAGAGAACAGAGAACTAAAAAGCATGTCCTGAACGAGGTTATCCAATGCTATATACCAGACTAAGGATAACCACTCAAGCCTCTGGATTAGTCAGTTAAGATAACACATTTTAAAATTTATTTCCCCATTAAAAAATATACTTTCTATGATTTTCCATGGGTCTATTTCTCTACTTTATTCTAATTTTTTAATTTTTACATATCTTACCACATTCTCAACCTACATAAGCTTAGGTCCTCTACTAGCCATTCTACTAGGACTCTAAACTTTTCTTTCCTAGCACCAATACCACACTGTCATGGCAAAACTGGGTGGGTTTGGGTTTTTTTTTAATGCTAATCTCCCCCATTAAAGCATAAGCTCCATGAAAGCAGAACTCAGGGCTGTTTTCATTCACTACTGTGTAACCAAGTCTGGATAGTCTTTAGTCTATAACAGTTGCTCATTATGTACTTTTCAAGTTGATTTATACTTTACAAGTCTTGGGCTTCCCTGGTGGCTCAGAGGGTAAAGCGTCTGTCTGCAATGCAGGAGACCTGGGTTCGATTCCTGGGTTGGGAAGATCCCCTGGAGAAGGAAATGGCAACCCACTCCAGTACCCTTTCCTGGAAAATCCCATGGACGGAGAAGCCTGGTACAAGTCTTAAAGACTTAGAAATAATTACCAAAACTAAATTGATCATCTCAGAATTGTCTATGCTTCCTCAAAAAGACTTTCTTTCTCCTTAGAAAAGTTAAAGGCTCTATGGAAGGGCCAAGAAAATGAGAGGCTTTCATAAATGGTACTGAAGCCTCCTAGAAATCAAGTAAATTAGGACTCAAGTTTTGGGAGGCAAGGGAAGTGAAGTTAAGTGAAGTCACTCAGTCGTGTCTCTTTGCGACCCCATGCACTGTAGCCTACAAGGCTCCTCTGTCCATGGAATTTTCTAGGCAAAAGTACTGGAGTGGGTTGCCATTTCCTTCTCCAGGGGATCTTCATGACCCAGGGATCGAACCCAGCTCTCCGGCATTGCAGGCAGACGCTTTACCATCTGAGCAGGGAGAGTTAAAATGTACTAGTAAAAAAGTACAACTATTGTGGTCAATCTTACCTTTCCTCCTATAAAGGGATAAAAACATAAACTAAAATTCCTCCCCCCAACCCCACCCAATAAAACTTGAGACAGGAAATCTCATTTTAATTTCTTGAGATGGACCCTTAAGTTGTTTATTTGCAGCCTTTCTACTTTAAAAATATATATATTTCTAAAGCTATAACATTTCCTCCAAGTATAGAATTAACTGTATCCCCAAATTTGAAATGACATGTATTTTAATTATTTTTGAATCCAAAATAATTTTGAATTCTTTTGTAATTTCTTATTAGACCCATGTGCGGTTATTTAAAAATGCAATCTAATTTCAAAGGTTTTCTCATTATTTTTTGTTACTGATTTCTAATTTAATCCCACTACCATCAGAGGGCACTGCGAATGATCTCAATCCTTTGATATTTTTTGAGGCTTTTGCTTTAAGGACACAGTGGGTCATACTCTATCCTTACTGGGTGTGATGTTCTCTATTAATTAGGTTATGTATTTTGTTGCAATATCTGACTTTCTGTATCTTTACTAATTTTTTGTTTGCTAGTTTGATCAGCAGTCAGTGTGGTTATGGTCCTTAATCTAAAATTTTAGTTAACTTATACAGTGCTTATAGTGGGTCAGATACTAGTTCTAAGATACAAAATATATATATATATGCTCCATGGAAGCAAAACTATATATATAAATAAACAACCACTCCAGGAAGCAGAAGCCATTAGTCCCATTTTACAGATGAGGAAATAGACGCAGAGATGTTAGTTTACCAAAATGCTGATAGCCCAGCTAGGAAGAAGCAGAGTTGAGATTTAAACCCAACCAGAGTCCACGTTCTTAATACTAGATATTTATAACACATGATCCTAGGATAAAATGTTTTCCCTCAAGTAGAAAAATATTCCATTGAAACAATAACCCCCCCTCAAATGGTTAAGAACTATGTTTTTATTAGAAATGATTAACATATAAATGTTTAAAAGATATAAATATTACATCCTCCAGTATCAGGGCAAACTATGCAAAAAATATGGACAGAAAAACCAGACTGAGAATTACACTAAATGTCAACAATGGTTATTATGAGGCATTGGAGACGCTCCCTTTTTGTTCTACTCTCACCTGTTTTCTGAATCCTTGACTATGTATCACTCTTACAGTAAGTAAAAGCCAAAGAGCATTCTATAACCACCAACTTGAGTGCTTTGTCTTAATTTTCAAGAGATAAAAATGTTGGCAAGACAAATTCATCAGAGATAACTGGATGCTAAACAGTGCTTTGTAAACTATAAAGCCATTCAGATGTTAGTAATTATAAACATTTCGTCTTACCCTTTTCAAATTTCAACTGTTTTTAAGCGCCCGATGATTTTAAAAATTAAATGTTTTGTCTAAACAAATTCATAAGAGTTGATTTTTGAAGGGCAGAACATTAAATTACCACACATCCCTGAATACTAACAAAAACGAAAGCAACCAACAAATTCACAACAGTATCACACTCTTCTAGTGTCACTGAAAATCCCTTGATCCGTAATTTAATAAAATGCTGTTTCAGTGCTGACGATATAAATAGGAAACTCAAATTTACCCCCCAAAAGTGATCTGCTATTTTTGGAAAAGTATTTTTATAACTCCTTAAGAAAAGGGAATAGTTCATTTAAAGATGATTTAATACACATTGTAACATTATAAATGTCCATATCATAATTAGCTTAGTCTATTTAGGATACATTTCCCTTTCAAAGTTTCTTTTGCTATTTCTGCAGCAGAACCTATGAACAAAGATCGCACAGCTGCCTCGCAGATGTATAATTTCAGTGTTTAGATTCCATTCTTCCTAGCTTCATTCTGCAAGAGGTTTTGGATTTTCTATTTCCATATGGTTTTTGACCTCCCTCAGTTTAGGTTCTACCTCCCCACATCTTACTCTATTTTAGTCAATTACTATAGAAAAACACTTCAAATTTGAAATGTCTTAGTTTTTTTTAAAACTTCCACAGCTGAAAAGAGGAGAATATACAACAAAAAAGATGGACAGATAACTAGAATAGGACAGCCAAATTTCCAAAACTTTGTATTTCTATTTAGGTAACTCCCCTCTCTATCCCCTAAATTCTAAGTTTCTTGTATTTCAGGTTCAGACATACAAGCTTAATGTATGAACAGAATTTCAGCTTTACTCACCTAATTTCATCACATTCTTAAGTTATGGCAGAATCATTAAGCAGTAAGATTTTTTTAAAAAAACTTATACTATGTATACCAAAATGTTTGCAGATGTCACCTTTGAGTAGTATGAATATAACAGATTTTTACTTTTTTCTCGGGGCTTCTCTGTATTTTACATTTGTTCAGTAAGCACTACTTCTGTAACTAGGAGGCAAAAAAGCCTTGTTTGTTTTAAAGAAAAACCTTCAAGGAAGAAGATTCAAAAAAGTCTACATATCATAACCGCTTATACAAAAAATTTTTATGGAGCAACATAAACAATTTAATAATATTCCAGAGGACAGTCTCAGCAACATTAATAGCTAAAAACCAGGTTTCATTTCTCAACCCATTTGACTCCAAAGTCTTCCCCCAGATGAGCTTCTTCACTTTCATTTTCAACTGATGTGGCAGTATTTTTAAATCTTTTTTCTTCCTGTTCTCTCACAAGATAGATTTTAAGTGTATTCTAAGAAACAATACAAATAGCAATTATGTTTTACAAATATCTACCCAATTTCAACTACTTTAGAGTAAAAGCCATGATAAAACTGTGAAAAAAAAGCTTGTCTTTTTTTGATCATCATCAACAAAAGCTTGATCATCATCAACAAACTTATGTCTTAGAAATGAGATATACAATAGAGCACTAATTTTAAAAAATGTTTAGAAAAGGGTTCTGGATGTTTAGAAAATAACTGTAATCCACTGACCTTTTACTATCCTTTTCTCTACAATGCAAAGGAAACATTAGGCCCAGCAAAGAATGCCAATCAAAAAGTTACCCATGAGAAGTGTCAAACAAATCTTAAATATTAAAAATAGAAGCGGGATCAATTATTCAAAGTCAATCAAATTTAACCCATCAAATATAAATACATTTAGACCTTGAGTGGAGAACATGTTTTACCAGGTACCTCAGGCCAACACTACAGCAAACTCAGGCAAACTGACCTTCTCCTTGTGGAGGACACAGAATACAAACAGGCAAAAATACAGTAAAACACGTACCTGACTGTGTGCAGTTCAGGTCTCCATATTAAAATTACCCTACTCCATCTGAGAACAAATATAACTTTGTGGTCAAGAACACAGATTCTAAAGTCAGACTACTTGGGTTTGAATCCCAGCTCTGCCACTTACTTATTTAGCTGTTCAAACCTTGACAAGTTATATAACTTCTGCGCCTCGTTTTTCTCATGCGTAAAAAGGAATAGAAAACAATATCTGTATCATATAATACTTATAAGGATAAATGGCTTAACATGTACAAAGTACTTGAAATAGGGCCAAGTACACAGTAATATTAGGTATTATTTAATCTGTCTTGATCTTGTATTTATTCTATTGTTCTACATTACTGAAACTGAAACCCATTTACCTTTTACATGTGAAAAATGAGTAAAAATTAATTTAAATTTATAAACTGAAAATTCATATACTAAGTAAAATATATTAAACTGATGCTTTTTATCAAGTCATTGTTACTTTAATGGCATCATCGACTCAATGGACGTGAGTCTGAGTGATAGTGAAAGACAGGGAAGTCTGGCGTCCTGCAGTCCATGGGGTCACGAAGAGTTGGACACAACTGAGCAACTGAAAAACAATGTTTCCAAGGTTCAATAAACTCCGACTCCATAACAACTAAGGAATAAGATATTTTAATTAATGTTCCAATTTAAAAGATTACCATATTCAGTTTATAAATCTGAAAGTTACATAAAGCATCCTTAATACCACATTATACTGAGCAGAACTGAAATACACTTGAAAACAGACACATTAGGAAAATCAAACGATTGTGTATATACCCTAACAGCTTTTATGGAGAGAAAAGAATGAGTTCTGGTGTCATGAGGGGCTTTAGTAGGAACTTAAGCTGATATTTGTGTAACTTTAATAAAGGGTCTGAAATTGGTAAAAACACGAGAAAAGGTTTTATTTTTCTCCAGTTTCTACTCCAAACTGTGATTTGCCCAATTTCCTTTTCCTAGTCCTTGATGGCATCTGGAACAATCCCTTCTGTTCAAAAGTCCAGCCCCATTTACTGATATTGAAATCTTTAATCCTCAGTCTTTCAATCACCTCCTTCATCTCCAAATTCAGGCTTCGCCTATGGTCCAAGAGAGTTCAACAGAGGAAGGAGTGAGGTCTGGTCTCTTTGTGGGATGGGGCGTAGGGACAGGACAAAATAAACAGCTCCGGACCTGAGCTCCCAGGAGTTTCTGTGGCTGCTGCCGCCTTCCTGGCTGATGGGAACCATACTGTCTGTATCACAGGTAGTCATATGGCGACTGTTCTTCTGGGGACAAGCTGGAACTTTCTGATAACTAAGGAGTGAGAAGCTCTTACCCCTGCACATTCCTAGCTAAAGATCTGCTTCGACTCTCCCCTCTCCAGCAGCCCAAGCCCTGTCAAAATGACTGAAGCCTGGTTCCATTCTGCAGTACCACTTGAACTCAGAGAAATTCAAAACAGACACAGGCTATTCCACTGTCACCGTCTGTCCACAGTGAGCTTTCTCTCCAGTTTTCTTTATCCCTTTTTCAAACAGGCACAGATAAACCAATCAGGTGCATAATGACTACTCGTCTAGGTAATGAGATGTTCTGCTCTACTTTTGCTGGTACTCCAGCAAAAAAAAAAAAGGTGGTGGGGAGAAGAAGAGTATTTATAAGAAAACAGATGACTTTTAAAAGATTCAAGATTCACCTTTAGGGGAATACATGGAAGAAGTGATCTTTCTGTGACAATGGCAGTTCAGGTGTGATATCTGCTTTTCTTCTTTTCCTCTCTAATGAGAAGAGTCAATCTTCCCTGGTTTTGAAACTCGAGGAAAAAAATTAATACCAACTGACTTCTGAGAGCCTCTGCTTCGGGGGCGGGGGGGCGGGGGGAAAGCCTATTATCAAATGCCTTCAGCTCAAAATAACTGTTATGCTACAGTGGCATAATCTGGACCCACTTCACCATCAACACATACAAACACCTGGACGCTTACCACTGAACTAGTACTGTTGGTGAAACAAAACTTTTTAGGACAAAATTCAACCAAGGAGCTTATAAAACAGAGCATAAGACAACTTAAACTTTTTATTCTCTTGTTTTTTAATACTTTTACAAAAGCAAATGAGTTTTTATACATCACAAACAACAGTAAAACACAAATGACAAATAAAAAAGCAAATGCAGTGTGCCAAAGAGCGAGCCGACACCCACACAAGAGTCTACAGATGAGCACAAAAGACTGGATTAGAAAAATGAGCCAAGGACAGAGAGATGCAAAGTGCCAAAAAAACTGCTCAACCTTATTCATGAGGTTATGATGATTAGACTATGATTAAAACTATAATGCTGTGTGTGCAGCTGGCAGACTGGCAAAAATGCAAACAGACGGATGTTACTGTGAAGAAGGGAGGGGAGAACACATGCAAACACGTGGTTGCAGAGTGAATTGTTATGAAGATTTCGCAGTGCAGTTTGGCACCATATCAAATCTGTATGGCTTCTCTTACAGTAAATGCATTTCTAAGAATTCATCCTATAAAATAAAAATACTCTGAGGATATGTACATGCACCACAGCATTGTCTGTAATGCCAAAAAATTGGAAACAATCTAAATATTCATTGGTAGCTGATTACTACATTAAATTAAGGTGTATTTGTAAAAGGGAATACTACTCGGCTACTAAAAAGAACAACAAAATTGATATTTACTGACATAAAAGACTCCTGCCACATATTCAGTGAAAACAAAGTTACAGAAAATGATGCATAGTATGGCCCCATTTTTTGCAAACAGGGAAAGGGATTAAGAGGAAGAAATGAAGACAGTGGAAAAGAAAAATTATCTTTATATTACTTTTAATAGCAGTAATCTCTGGAGCACAGGGCAGGATTACAGAAGACATTGACTTTCTACTTTCGGGCTGTGACTGTTTGACGTTTCAACACAAATATGTGTAACTTCTTTAAACAGAAGAAACAAAAGTTCTTTAAACAGAAAAAACAAAAGAGGTCGTCTATGGCGCCAGACAGGGAAACGACACTGGAGCTTCACCTGATTAAAAACTGAGAAGGCTTACAGTGAAGAAATTTAACGTAGTTAATGATACACAAGAAACACCAACTCCCTGCAAACAAAAGTACAGAAGAGCCAACTTTTAGCCTTGGACCGCTGAGGACAGCTTCACAGAGAGACAGGATTCTCGCTAGACTTTGAAGAACTATGATAAGCAAAGAATGGGGGGAGGAAAGGCAGCACCCTACAATATAATGCATACTTAAGAACTTTTAATAGCCACATTAAAAAAGCAAACAGAATCAAAAATGCATTTATTTAACCCAACATATTCAAACAGTAGCAACATGTAATCAAAATGTGTATGTAAAGGTGTTTTACCTTCTTTTTACTGCACCATCTTCAAAATCCGGTGCAGACTTCAGACTGGCCACAGTCTGAATATTCAACCACCACACGCGGCACCACAGTGGACACTGCAGATCTAACGATTCCGAACTCACATCCAGAACTGGACATTTAGGTGACAGAGGCTAATAAAAGAGCACTGGGGAGTGAACGAGGCAGAAAAGGCAGGAGGGGCCAGAGAAGAAGGCCAGTATGGGACAATCTGAATTTTATACTGTAAGCAAATAAGAAACCAGAAAAAAATATTTAACAGGTAGAGATGATCACTAAAGCACTATTTCAGAAAGATTAACTTTTTTCTTTACTCAAGATACACACATATAAATACAGCAAGCAAGTCTTTTTCTCAACATTTTTTTGTTATGTGAAAGATTACTGAAATTGATACAATAAAAGTTATCTGTCATCAAGTGATAGCACTTTGTTGACCTGATATATAGACACTGTTCAAATATTTTTATTTCATGACATTTTTAAATGATTTTTTTGAAAAATAAATAAATTCAAGAATCTCACCAAAAGTTAATAGCCTTAACTTTAGTATTTCCCAACAGGACCTCCTTTCAGCTAGAAATCTAAATATTCTTTGTTAAATACAAATTTAAGACATTCAAGATTTTATATTCCTGAAATATATTAAAAAATTTTTAATTTCAAGTAAGAAAGCTACCCACAAATCTCAATATACACAAAACAGCATGACAACCATGAAGTCTCCTCCAGATTTAACTTAAATATTGAGAGCCTATAACATTTCAGATGGTTTAGGTAAATTATTTATCTAAAGAAAAAAAAAAAAAGCTCAAAAGAAGAGATAGGAAAGCAGGGCATGGAAGAATACCACTGGTCATATGCCATTTCCTTTGTTACCTGAAATGACCGTCAGGGCAGAAAAGTGACTTTTCAGCTAAAAATCAGAAATCCAGTGATGTCATCAGGACCAAAAGCAATTTCAGTAACTAACCACTCTGCATTACAGTCATGTAACTTTATTCTTTTAAGCAGAAAACAACATAAAAGCTTATCAACTCCTTTCACTTTTTAAGACAAGGAAACAAAGATCCATATAGAGTTAAATACAGTATCCAAGACTGCACAGTTAGCTTAGTGGTAATACCAGTGCTATATAGATGTTAGTTTACAAAACTCAAAAGCCAAGGCTCGAGTGTTTTGCGGCTTCTTGAAAATTTTTCAAATTTCCCAAACTGTCCACAACAGGTATACTATTTTTGTAATTTTTTAAAAAGCAAAAAATGTTTGCTTTAAAAACTACTAAATAGTGATACTTCCAGGAACACTCTCCTCTCCTTTCCAGTCCAAGGTCTCACTGTACCGGCCACCTTCTCAGGAAAGCCTTCAAAAGCACCTGCACCCTAAACAGACCAACTTCCCTTACTACTCTTGTAAGCCACCGGTCCTTCTGCTTTGTAGATCTTAATGTAACTATAATCAGATAATCATTTGTGAAGTTTTTAAATGTCTATCTTCTCTATCTAGGTCTTAAATTGCTATTTCTCAGGGCTGTTCTAGAGTCTCTGCTGTTATATACCAGGAGTTCCTGACATGAGGTCTGTAAAACAACCATGAAATTATATACTGTTGTTGGTGTTGTATATAACAACAATCATATACTGTTGTTGACTCAGTTGCTAAGTCACGTCTGACTCTTTGAGACACCATGGACTGCAGCAGGCCAGCCTCTGTCCTCCACCATCTCCTGGAGTTTGCTCAAATTCATGTCCATCAAGTTCGTAATGCTATCTAACCATCTCACCCGCTGCCACCCTCTTCTCCTTTTGTCTTTAACCTTTCCCAGCAACAGTCTTTTCCAGTGGCTCTTCCCATCAGGTGGCCAAAGTACTGGAGCTTCACCTTCAGCTTCAGCATCAGTCCTTCCAATGAATATTCAGGGTTGGTTTCCTTTAGGATTGACTGGCCTGATCTCTTTGCTGTCCAAGGGACTCTCAAGAGTCTCGTCCAGCACCACAATTTGAAAGCATCAGTTCTCTGGCGCTCAGCCTTCTGCATGATCCAACTCTCCCATCTGTACACAACTACTGAAAAAACCACAGGTTTGACCAGACAGACCTTTGTCAGCAAAGTGATGTCTCTGCTTTTTAATATGCCACCTAGGTTTGTCACAGCCTTCCTTCCAAGGAGCAAGCGCTGTTTAATTTCAAGGCACCAGTCACCATCTGCAGTAATTCTGGCTCCCGAGACAATAAAATCTGTCACTATTTCCACTTTTTTCTCCTTCTACGGCCATGAAGTGATGGACGCCATGATTACTGGATGCTGTAATCTTAGTTTTCTTTTTTAATGTTGAGTTTCAAGCCAGTTTTTTCACTATACTTTCACCTTCGTCAAGGTGAATTTATTTACTTAATTACTATATTTGTGTATTTTTCTTCAGATACTCAAAAAATATCCTTGAAAGGGGTTAAGAACCTTTAAAATAGTGGATTTATGTCATTTACCCACCTAGATAGCATCACCAAGTCAACGGACATGAGTTTGAGCAAACTCCCAGAGATAGTGAAGGTCAGGGAAGCCTGGCACGCTGCAGTCCAGTGGGTCCCAGAGTCAGACACAACTCAGTGACTCAACAACAGCCTACTCAGAGCCACCTTTCTTTGAGCAAACAACCACTTGCCCACTTCACACGGCTCCAAGAAGGCTGTCAATCCCTGACTGCTTCCGTGGGCACATAAGCCAGTTCTGGCAATGACCGTACCCTGCATTCCGTGTGGACTCAGTAACAATCTCTCCATGCGACAGAGCACATGCACCTGGGAAAGAAGTGCTTTTCCCTCTCCCGAACCTACGCAGTAAGGACCATGTAACCCTGGAGCTACCAGTGGTCCTCGCTGCAGATCAAAGTACCTACTGAAACCGAGGCAAAAAAAGTGGTAATAAAGCAGAGAAGACAGATTCCCAATTACATCATCTGAACACTTAGATCCAGTCATATTTATTTCTAGTCTTTTCCCAAAAATGGGTTTGGGAGGTGGTTAGGGGGAGCTTTCCCCGCTTTAAGCTAATCTGAGTTAGTTCTGTCACTTGCAAACAAAGGTCACTTTCGAGAGCCACCTAGTTCCCACTGCTGGAATATACAATGTATTCAATTCCAGATGTCTATCTACCTCCAACTCAAACCTCTGTCAAACTCCAGACCTATAAATGCAACTTGCAAGTAGAAATTTCCACCTGGTGTTTCAGAGGATCAAAACTATTTTCCTGCAGAAACCAGGTCTCCCCCTACTTTTTTCATCTCAGTTAACACACATCTACCTTGCCAGGATTCCAATCTAGGAACCTGGGAGTTACTTGACAGCCCCACTCCTCCTCTCCTCCACAGCTAATTACCAAGTCCCATCCATTCTACACGCTAATTACCTGTCACCATCCTAAGTGTGAACAAGGATGAACAGCTTCCCTACACGTTTCAGTGTCTTTGGTCTTCCCTTCTCCAAACTGATTATCCACTATGTAACTTATCTCCAAAATTGTAAATTTGACTATTTTATCCCCGCACTTGACATACCCCTATTCTTCTTAAGTGAAGTGAATGTGTTAGGGGCTCAGTCATGTCCGACCCCATGGACTATAGCTTGCCAGGCTCCTCTGTCCAAAGAATTCTCCGGACAATAATAATGGAGTGGGAAGCCATTCCCTTCTCCAGGGGATCAACCCAGGGATTGAACCCGGATCTCCTGCATTGCAGGCAAATTCTTTACCATCTGAGCCACCAAGAAAGCCCTTCAAGGAACAGCCAATTATATACAGATGAGCAATAGCCAAGCCCTACAGCTTCAGATATTATTAGTGGTACGAAAATGTTTACAGTAAGAAAACAAAGTTCATCACAAATATAACAGAAGAGTAACAACGTGCATAATATCAGGCAGGATAGCTCAAATCCACAGGTTATTTTTTTAATTTTAAATTTGTTTTTTAATTGAAAGATAACTGCTTTACAGAACTGTGTTGGTTTCTGCCAAACATCAACATAAATCAGCCGTAAGTATACATATGGCTCCTCCCTCCTGAATCTCCCTCCCACCTCCATCCACATCCCACCCCTCAAGGTTCTTACAGAGCCCTGGTTTGAGTTCCTCGTTGTCAGGCAGCAAATTCCCACTGGCTATCTATTTCACATATGGTAATATAAGTGTCCACCCGTTTTCAATAAAAAATACACAAGAATATCTTTCCTTATCTATTTAGCGTCTTTCCTTATCTATTCAGTAATTTATTAGTTCCATATTAAACTGCCCTCGAGGGGCGCACTAAAGCGCAGGCGGCAGCGCCGGGCGCGCTAAAGCGCGGCCAAGAGGAGCTACCCCACGTCCGATGTCAGGGGCAGAAGCCGGGAGGACCCCATGCCCAAAGGGCGGTGGCCAAGAGGAGTTACCCCACGTCCGAGGTCAGGGCAGCGGCTGAGAGTGCCAGACTGCGACGGCGCAGGAACGGCGGAGAGGAGCTACCCGACGTCGGAGGTCCGGGGCGGCGGGGGGGGGGGGGGGCGGGGAGGGCAGCCGGCCAAGAGGAGCTACCCAGCGTCCGAGGTCAGGGGGGGCGGCCGAGAAGAGATACCCAGCGTCCGAGGTCAGGGGCAGTGGCTGGGAGGAGATACCCCACGCCCTTAAGCCCGAGGCCAGGGGCGGTGTCCGGGAGGACCAACCCCACGCCGTGGCTGTGCGGGCGCAGGAGGGCCTAGAGGAGCTATCCCACGTTGAAGGTCAGGAAGGGCGGCGGTGAGGAGATACCCCTCGTCCAAGGTAAGGAGCATTGGCTGCGCTTTGCTGGAGCAGCCGTGAAGAGATACCCCATGTCCAAGGTAAGAAAAACCCAAGTAAGACCGGAGGTGTCGCAAGAGGGCATCAGAGGGCAGACACACTGAAACCATACTCACAGAAAACTAGTCAATCTAATCACACTAGGACCACAGCCTTGTCTAACTCAATGAAACTAAGCCATGCTCGTGGGGCAACCCAAGATGGGCGGGTCATGGTGGAAAGATCTGACAGAATGTGGTCCACTGGAGAAGGGAATGGCAAACCACCTAAGTATTCTTGCCTTGAGAACCCCATGAACAGCATGAAAAGGCAAAATGATAGGATACT
Source organism: Bison bison bison (assembly GCF_000754665.1). Taxonomy (NCBI): domain Eukaryota; kingdom Metazoa; phylum Chordata; class Mammalia; order Artiodactyla; family Bovidae; genus Bison; species Bison bison. Next base: position 3,865,635 of record NW_011494913.1, on the reverse strand, counting down.
GAAAGAGAAACTCCCCAGGTCAGTAGGTGCCCAATATGCTACTGGAGTCCATGAATCAGGGCAAATTGGAAGTGGTCAAACGAGATGGCAAGAGTGAATGTCGACATTCTAGGAATCAGCGAACTGAAATGGACTGGAATGGGTGAATTTATTTAACTCAGATGACCATTATATCTACTACTGCAGGCAGGAATCCCTCAGAAGAAAAGGAGTAGCCATCATGGTCAACAAAAGAGTCTGAAATGCAGTACTTGGATGCAATCTCAAAAACGACAGAATGATCTCTGTTCGTTTCCAAGGCAAACCATTCAATATCACAGTAATCCAAGTCTATGCCCCAACCAGTAACGCTGAAGAAGCTGAACGGTTCTATGAAGACCTATAAGACCTTTTAGAACTAACACCCAAAAAAGATGTCCTTTTCATTATACGGGACTGGAATGCAAAAGCCGGAAGTCAAGAAACACCTGGAGTGACAGGCAAATTTGGCCTTGGAATACGGAATGAAGCAGGGCAAAGACTAATAGAGTTTTGCCAAGAAAATGCACTGGTCATAACAAACACCCTCTTCCAACAACACAAGAGAAGACTCTATACATGGACATCACCAGATGGCCAACACCGAAGTCAGACTGATTATATTCTTTGCAGACAAAGATGGAGAAGCTCTATACAGTCAGCAAAAACAAGACCAGGAGCTGACTGTGGCTCAGACCATGAACTCCTTATTGCCGAATTCAGACTTAAACAAAGTAGGGAAAACCACTAGACCATTCAGGTATGACCTAAATCAAATCCCTTATGATTATACAGTGGAAGTGAGAAATAGATTTAAGGGCCTAGATCTGATAGACAGAGTACCTGATGAGCTATGGAATGAGGTTCGTGACACTGTACAGGAGACAGGGATCAAGACCATCCCCATGGAAAAGAAATGCAAAAAAGCAAAATGGCTGTCTGGGGAGGCCTTACAAATAGCTGTGAAAAGAAGAGAAGCGAAAAGCAAAGGAGAAAACGAAAGATATAAACATCTA
>NW_011494913.1:3857065-3864501 GCF_000754665.1 Bison bison bison | reverse complement strand
AGCCTTCTTCAGCGATCAATGCAAAGAAATAGAGGAAAACAACAGAATAGGAAAGACTAGAGATCTCTTCAAGAAAATCAGAGATACCAAAGGAACATTTCATGCAAAGATGGGCTCGATAAAGGACAGAAATGGTATGGACCTAGCAGAAAATATTAAGAAGAGATGGCAAGAATACACAGAAGAACTGTACCAAAAAGATCACGACCCAGATAATCACAATGGTGTGATCACTGACCTAGAGCCAGACATCCTGGAACGTGAAGTCAAGTGGGCCTTAGAAAGCATCACTACAAACAAAGCTAGTGGAGGTGATGGAATTCCAGTTGAGCTATTCCAAATCCTGAAACACGATGCTGTGAAAGTGCTGCACTCAATATGCCAGCAAATTTGGAAAACTCAGCAGTGGCCACAGGACTGGAAATGTCAGTTTTCATTCCAATCCCAAAGAAAGGCAATGCCAAAGAATGCTCAAACTACTGCACAATTGCACTCATCTCACACGCTAGTAAAGTAATGCTCAAAATTCTCCAAGCCAGACTTCAGCAATATGTGAACCATGAACTTCCTGATGTTCAAGCTGGTTTTAGAAAAGGCAGAGGAACCAGAGATCAAATTGCCAACGTCTGCTGGATCGTGGAAAAAGCAGGAGAGTTCCAGAAAAACATCTATTTCTGCTTTATTGACTATGCCAAAGCCTTTTGACTGTGTGGATCACAATAAACTGTGCAAAATTCTGAAAGAGATGGGAATACCAGACCACCTGATCTGCCTCTTGAGAAATTTGCATGCAGGTCAGGAAGCAACAGTTAGAACTGGACATGGAACAACAGACTGGTTCCAAATAGGAAAAGGAGTACATCAAGGCTGTATATTGTCACCCTGCTTATTTAACTTATATGCAGAATACATCATGAGAAACGCTGGACTGGAAGAAACAAAAGCTGGAATCAAGATTTCCAGGAGAAATATCAATAACCTCAGATATGCAGATGACACCACCCTTATGGCAGAAAGTGAAGAGGAACTAAAAAGCCTCTTGATGAAAGTCAAAGTGGAGAGTGAAAAAGCTGGCTTAAAGCTCAACATTCAGAAAACGAAGATCATGGCATCTGGTCCCATCACTTCATGGGAAATAGATGGGGAAACAGTGGAAACAGTGTCAGACTTTATTTTTCTGGGCTCCAAAATCACTGCAGATGGTAACTGCAGCCATGAAATTAAAAGACGCTTACTCCTTAGAAGGAAAGTTTTGACCAACCTAGATAGCATATTCAAAGGCAGAGACGTTACTTTGCCAACAAAGGTTCATCTAGTCAAGGTTATGGTTTTTCCAGTGGTCATGTATGGATGTGAGAGTTGGACTGTGAAGATGGCTGAGCGCCGAAGAATTGATGCTTTTGAACTGTGGTGTTGGAGAAGACTCTTGAGAGTCCCTTGGACTGCAAGGAGATCCAACCAGTCCATTCTAAAGGAGATCAGCCCTGGGATTTCTTTGGAAGGAATGATGCTAAAGCTGAAACTCCAGTACTTTGGCCACCTCATGCAAAGAGTTGACTCACTGGAAAAGACTCTTATGCTGAGAGGGATTGGGGGCAAGAGAAGGGGACGACAGAGGATGAGATGGCTGGATGGCATCACTGACTCGATGGATGTGAGTCTGAGTGAACTCTGGGAGTTGGTGATGGACACAGAGGCCTGGCGTGCTGTGATTCGTGGGGCGCAAAGAGTCGGACACGACTGAGCGACTGATCTGATCTGAGTCCACCAAAAGATGGATTCCACTAATCATATGATCTCCTTAAGACGATACTCTAGTGCCTTCTTCAAAACACATTACTGGAGATCTTTGAAAACATCCTTTTGTTTCTTTTCGATTTTTAGAACTCATAGCCTTTTAAAGTATTAGCTGTACAGCACTATTCCCAGTAGTTAAGACATGGAAGCAACCTAAACACCCATCCACAGAGGAAAGGACAGGTGTGGTGCGTGTACACAATGAAATACTACTCAGCCACGAAAAAGAGTGGACTAACACCATCTGCAGTAACATGGATGGGCCTGGAGGCTATCATACTAAGCGAAGTAAATCAGACAAAGTCAGATAGCATATGATATCACTCACTTGTGGAATCTACAGTAGGACACAAATGAATTTACCTATAAAACAGAAGCAGATTAACAGACTAGAGAATAGCCTTGCTGTTGCCAAGGAGTAGGAGTGTGAGGGAGGGAAGGATTGGAGTTTGGGATTAGCAGATGCAAACGAGTATATAGGATAGATAAATAAGATCTTACTGTATAACACAGGGAACTATATTTAGTACCCTATGATAAATCATAATGGGAAAGAATATGTATGTATAACCAAATCTACACTCTGCTGTAGAGCAGAAATTAACATATTGTAAAGCAACTATACGTCAATAAAATTTTTTAAATGTTGGCTATAAAACTGACAAACGTAACTATGATTTAGAAAATTATCCAAATATTTACAATTATTTTTATATTTACTTTTTAGAAAACTAAGTATATGATGATTGTTAATGATGATATATAAATACTGGATATTGTCTTTAAAATAATCCACAAAACGGGCTATCACAACTCTACCACAATTCCCCCTTATATAATCTGTGCCATTTTGTGAAAATTATCAGCGCTTTAGAAACCTGTCATTTCAGAAAATGAGCAAAAGAAATGAAGACGAAAATCTGGGGGGAGTCAAAGTACCTCACGATCAGGCTGGCATACCCAGTTGTGAAGAGATCCCATGCAAACATATAGATGCCTCTCTATGGTGCGTGAAACATTCGACTTGCTCAAGAGGTTTAGCGAGCACCCTCTCTATTCAGCATAACAGTAGGGCTATAAACCCTTCCCACATAAATGTGGTTTAAATTCTTCTTCCCAACATGTTCGCTAAAGGAATAGGAGTTTTGATAAGTAACAGAAATCCTACTCATTAATTCTAAAGCACATATATTTTCCATATCTTAGCATTTCTGAAATGAAGGTGCAATCCATGGCTTCTTAAAATCAACTAGAAGCATATTTTCTTTATAAGCGGTCTATAAAATGAGGGTGTATCTTATAGTTGGCATAATTCAACACAATTCAGCATTTAATCTTGTAAGTATTAAAGAGTTGGACTGACCCGGTCAATAATGACCTTGAGGTTTTAAAACAGCATTCTAAAAGCATAAACACTAATAAAAAGTAGAAGAGGGAAGAAGGAAACACTTTCTAGATCAAAATTTAGCCTGAAAGTAAATTCATTTTCCTTTCTCTCCATGGCTCCCTGCTCCTAAGATCCAAAAGTCCAATCAATACTACTAATAATTGATGTCAAACTGCTGCTAGGCCAGATAGGGGCCTTTTGCAAAGCCAGTTACAGACCCATTCTACAGGCTTAGGAGCAGAGCTAGTATTTGTATAAAAAGTGCTGTAAAAGATCAAATGACGCACAAAATTATACCTTAACATGTGTACATGTATAACTATACACGAACTGTATTTCAATAATGTTGCTTATTTAAAAAGACAAATGAGTGGCAAAAGCCACAAACTTTCAGTTATAAGACATCTAAGTACTAGGGATGTAATGTACAACAATATGATAAATATAATTAACACTGCTGTATGTTATATATGAAAGTTGACAAGAGTAAATCTGAAGAGTTTTCATCACAGGAATAAAACTTTTTTCCATTCTTTAATTTTGAATCTATATGAAATGATGGATGTTCACTAAACTTACAATGATAATCGTTTCATGATGTATGGAAGTCAAATTGTTATGCTGTACACCCTAAACTTAGTGTTGTATGTCAATTATATCTCAATAAAACTACAAGAAAAAAAAGACAAGTGAGTAAAAATGCAAGAAGAAAATATTAGATTAAAAGACTTCATACCTTTAGAAAACCCTTTCCTTCACAAAGAGTTCATCCAGAAGAAGAAAATGAGGAAGACTTCAAAAAGAGTTGGAATCTGAAATGGGGCTTGAAGAATGGGCAGGACTTGTACATATGACAATCAGCCATTTATTCATCCAAGTAGATGGAACAGTTATAAGCAACAACAGAAGCAGCAGGGAAAGAACATGGGCAGGAAGCAAAAATAGTGGAAGATACATGACGTGAAGTTGCTCAGTCACGTCCGACTCTTTGCAGCCCCATGGACTATAGCCTACCAGGCTCTTCAGTCCATGGAATTTTCCAGACAAGAGTACTGGAGTGGGTTGCCATTCCCTTATAAGAATCTGGCAAATCTGAGGCGAATCCCAAGAAAACAATTTCATTTAACAGAAGACACTGGAAACTTCTGAGTAGGGGAAATGAAAAGGACTCAAGATTAATTTAGGCAGCGATGCCTAAGATAACCTGGATAAGGAAGTAAAGGCAATAAAGTCATAACATTAGTCCAGGTGGGATGGGAATCTGCTTCAGTTAGAGAAAAAAAGACTGAAGAGGGAAAATTATGAAATATACAAAGATATACATAGGACATAATATTGTATACGACTATAGCAAACTAAACAATTTAAAGAAAAATGAACTTTGTGAAAACCAAACAACACTAGATTTGAAAACTTAATAAATACATTTCTGGAAAAATATTAAACACTAAAATTCACACAAGAAATAGAAAACCTACAAAGATCAACTGCTATGTAGTAAGTTGAAATGGTATTCAAATTCCTTTCCAGGGAAAAAAAAAAAAATCTAAGCTTGAATGCTCTTATAGGTGAGTTCTGCCAAACTCTCAAATAAAAGATAATCTCAGTCTAAACTGTTTCTGAAAAGAGAAAAAGGACTAAAGTGGTCCAAGTCATTTTATAAATCTATTATAACCTTGATACCAACGTGTATTAAGAACTGAACCAGAGCTGGCATGAAGAGAGAGAAAAGTGGCAATACCATGAAAGGAGAACCAATAGATGCTGACTAGACACGGGTGATGGGACGGGGAAGGGTCTGCGTTTGGGGAAACATCGACAGAAATAAGGAGCACCAGGGAAACAGGTCTGCTAAGAACACGACCTGAATCAGCAGGGAGAGATATTCGTAAAAGGGCAAAAAGAAATAGAGAATTGAGACGAGAATTATTCAGACAGAAGGGTCTGAAATAATAATGTCAAAAGACCAGAGAAGTATGAAAAATGATCTGAAAAGTGAAACTTGGAGAACACTTAGATCAATCAGAAGGACGACCAGAAAGTGGAAAGGGGTCAAAGAATAACAAAGTCAGTATAATGCCAGAGAAGCCCTAGTTTCATCTAGGAAATTCATATTCATCCTTCAGAACTGTTCACAGGGCTCCAAAGTAACAATTTCAAGAAGGCCTTCTAAGATTCTTCCAACATAAACCATCACTAGGTCAGGTCCTCATTTTAAGCTCTTATAAATACTCTGCACTTTAATTATACAATTACATTTAATTACAGAATTCATGTCTGCTTCAGTAGACTCTAAGCTCCATGAGGGAAAGGCACCCTGTCTGTCTTTGCCTTCTGCTGCCTCCTGTGTTATGTTAAAATATAGTATTTGTTGAATAAAATGGGCAGAAGAAGGACAGACAAGGAAAGGCATTCCAAGAATGATGGGTTGAGGCTGAAAGCTACAAAAAGTTCAAGCTGACTTAGAAAGGAGGCCCAAAAGTGTTTATTAGGTTACAGGTGACCTTTGCGAAGGTGAAATTCAGATACCAAGGGTTAAAGAAATGAATAGATGGTCAGGAAGTCAAGGCAGGAAAAGTAAATTACTCTTGGTAATGTCTCGAGTTAATTTTATGGAATGAATTTTAATTTCACTTTAGTTTTGCTCTATTTTTAACGAACATGTACTACTTCTATAAGGACAATTTTTGTTGTTGTTAATATGATTTGAAAAGATAAAGCAGCAACAAGCAGGTGGAGGGAGTAGTGAATAAAAGGGTAAACAAGTACTCTAAGAGAGTAACAAACTCCATTAAGTAGGAAAGAAAAGAAAAAACTGAAATATGGTATTAACTAGGAAGAAGGAAAAACATATTCCTCCACTAAGACGGAAGGAAAAGACGACGATGATAAAAGGAATCCAGTAAATTCTGGAAGGAGCTCCCACTGGAAACCTCAGTGTTCTCAAGAAAGGATGTGAAGTGAAGCGAGTAGAAAAAGTTTCAAATGAGTTCTACAGAGAATGCGCAGGGCGGGGGAACCCAAAACAGAAGCGCCATACAGGTTCTATTAAAAGGGCATTCTAAATTTCAGTTGGCCTTTTGTAAAATTTCATCCCTTTTTTAGCTCAGAACTGCCCTAGTTTAGCTTTAATTTTAAATATTTAAATTCTAGTTCACAAACTATTTCAACAACTGAAAATTGATAGGCATTAATACATTCTACTTTAATTCCGACTTGAACTGCCCTTTTGAAATAAATACAATAAAGGAGTTGTTTTCAACTCAAGCAACAAAATAGCGGTCATTTCAATTATGAGTGAACTGAAAAGCGCTCCTAAACTTAAGAGTGTTTGCAGAGAAAGGCTTTTTGTAATTGTTGCTGTTTAACTCTTCGCGTGCCTCACTCTAACAGATTTCGAGTAACAGAGAAAATCTTGGGTTCAAATCTCAGCTCACTTAGTCAAGTTATTCAACCTCTCTCCGTCTCGATTTCCTCTTCTTAAAAAACGAGGAATACAATAACCAGGATTATCCTAAGGATTAAATGACGTAACACAGGTGAACGTGCCAAGTTCGTACTATGTCCTCAGAACAGTTTGCTAACCGTTTGAAAGAGAAAACTCGCAGCACTTAGACCAAATTAAAACATTCGAAAGCCTGAAAAAGCACAAGTCACAAAACGTCAGACCCTAACACACAGCACAGTATTTTTCTTCCCTGACGCAAGTTATTTTTTTCTTGCCAAACCTTTCCACTAGGAGTCTGGAAAGAGAAAAAATGGGTTACAGTCAACCCAGCATAAAGTTTTCAGAAACTGAAGTGCAGAATCACAACAGACATGGCAGCGGAAGCAGCGCAGGACAACAGGTGAACCTCCGAGAACCCTGGCACCTTCCCGCGGGAAAGTTTTGCACGAGGGTTGGCAGTTTCTCCAGGCTCGACCGCCCCATGAAACAGACATTCGTTTTCTTTTTTTCCTTTTAGAAACGTAATAGACAAATCGTGAATATCACTCTCGCCGCTCCCGGGCAAGGGAGGTGAGCGCCTTTCCCATTTAAGGATTCAAGAATCGTCCTTGGTGGCGGCTTTCCCCCACACGGCCTCCCCAAACTCTGCCCGAAACTCGGGGGTGGGGAACAAAGAGGGGCCCGGAGGCGGGGACGTCGCAGGGGGCTGCCGGGGGCCCGGGTCTCCCGCAGGGCTGGGCCCGGGGCGGCAGGGCCCAGTCTGCCGCGGCCTGTCACAGCCTGGGCGGCAGAGACCCCCACGGG
>NW_011494913.1:3843004-3856542 GCF_000754665.1 Bison bison bison | reverse complement strand
GCCCGAAGGGTCTGTGGGGCTAGGCGCCCTGCTGCCGGGGAGGAGGGCTGGCCGCCGGCAAGGGGGCGCCGGGCTGCCGTAGGGAGGGGGGCTTCTCCTCCGCGCGGCCCTGCCGGCCCCTCCTCACCGAGACGCCGCATCGCCGCCTTGGCGGGGCCGGCCAGTCTCCGGAAGCCGGGTGGAGAAGACGCCGTGCGTGCGTCGCACAGGACTGAGTGCGGTGGAGCGGCGCAGATACCGCCGCTGCGTGCTGCGCGCTGACCCGGCCCCCCGCACTGCCGGGGCTCCGGGGTTCCTTCGTGTGGCCCCCTCCCCGGACAAACCCTAAAGCTCTACCAAAAACTCTTAACACGTGAGGGCAGGTCAGCGCTGGCGGAGTAAGCCTGGTCGCTGACAATTCACACGCCATGGCGGAGAACTGCCCGACCGTGGTGGTAGTCGTTGCGACAAAGAAACGTACAAACCACAGTCCAACTATTATTTACCCGTAGCTCCCCGGCCTCTCTTTCTGGGCTCTTTGCCAACCTACAGAGGCGCAGGTAGGGGGAGTTGAGGGGAGAGAAGCATTTTCGCGTCGATCCAGGAGCTGTGAGGCCTGGCCCGCCCGGGAACCCTATGATGGAGTCCGTGAATTCCAAAGTCATAAGTTGAGCAGCGGTGTTAACCCAACAGAACTGAAGTCAGCGCACTATAAATATTGTTCCCGTCTCTGGTTTCGCTCACTCTAGTGACCTCGGATACCCTCCGAGTCTGAGTCCCTCCATTTGGAAAACGTAAATAGTTGTCAGTCCTTTTTTCTCCCCATTCTTTGGAAAATGCCATTACAAGTATTCAGTGTCCTGTACGTAAAGAGTCTTGGTCTCTTTTTAACAACCAAATGTGACCTTGATCTCTTTGGTAAGTCTTTCAACGAATGCATGGCATTAAATTATCTCTCTACACAAGATACTCTTTTTTTTTTTTTTTTTAAGTTAACCTTTATAAACTATGGGTAAAAAAGAGACAAGGAAAAGAATGTGCCAAGCCCTGATATTTGTTTTCACACACATTCTCCCTTAAGAGATGTTTAGATTCCAGAGTATTCCCTTATATTCCTGTTTAAATGGCTAAAATCCCTTCCATGCTTGTTTAAAGTTTGGGTTTTTTTTTTTTTTTTGGTCCATCTTTCATTCTGTTCCCCACCAGTCGCTTTTATCCACCTTTGACCTTAATGGTTCAGATACCTTCTGTAATTCCAAATTATCCACCTTTGCCCTTATGCCTCAGACGCCTTCTGTAATGGCAAATTATTTTTTCAATTCTACTTATTCTGTCATTTTTTTTCCTGAACTCTGTACTGTCTCAGGTTTGAAAGTCATGGATCTTGCTATGCAGGATGAATGTTTGATACATGAGTTTCCCTGCATCACCTAAAATTTGTCACTTTTTCAAGTTTACTACATAGGACACCACTTTTATGTCAAGGGATAGGGTGGCCCTTTTGCTTGAGGAGATTCAGACTAATTAGCCAAAGAACTCATTGATGTAATCTGAGCAATGGGTCATGGCAGATAAAAACTATGATGAGTGTGTACTCTTTAGAGCCTAGTTCAATTTTCAAATATATGAATCAGTCTATAAAATAGACAACCTCAGGTTAGAAATTTAGTACTTCAAAATGTACAAATCCATGTTGCCTAGTTGTGTTATACGCCACTGTAGAAATTAAAGCAAAACTGAAGCATCAAATTTTAAGTCATCATATCTTTGCTTCTCGAGAAAAGGATCTCCTTTTCAAATTTTCAGGAATTTTATTTCATATCCTTTTGCTTTCCTTGGACAGCCCACCTGAGTGCCCAGGCTGAAATCCTTAGCTTTATCACAGCAGGCAACCTAGGTACTGACAACTGAACAGGGCATGTTGTTTTCTTTGGTTCCTGGCATGTGTATGCATGCCAGCCTGTTTCTCCGGTTTTCCTGCCCACTTAAATGAACAAGAGCAGCCAGGAAGCCCAAAGAGACATCTGAACACGTATGGTCTGGCCCCCAAACTCAAAGGCAACACCTCAAGGTGCAAATTCAACGTTCTCTAATGTGATAGTTTCCCTCTAAGTAGGCTAACAATGCTCTGGAAATGGATCTTTTTTCTCTGCATAGTCTGTTTGAGGTATAAGCCTCAACAGTGGTAGTTGCTGCGCAAATCACATAGCGTTAGTTTGGGATGCAGAATCACCCCTCTTGTACAGTTCTCAGGTCCTCAAGAACACCTTGAGGTGTTCTGATCACCTATCCTAACACCCCGACACAGCCAATTTCGTTTTCTTTATACCACTTTTTACTGTATGAAATTACTTCATTTAGTTATTTGTTTATGGTCTGAGTTTCTCTGACCCACTAGAATGTAAACTCCATGAAAGCAAAAACCTTGTCCATCTTGTTCTCAACTCTTTCTACAGAGCCTAGTACGTAACTAGTGCTCAATATTTGTTAAATGAATGAGATAAAAGACAGAATTTCCTTTAAGCATTTCTGAACCTTGTCATCAAAATCCAGTTGTTTATTTATTTAATTTTCTATTTTCTTTTAGCCACACTGTGCAGTTTGCAGGATCCTAGTTCCCTGACCACAGGTGGAATCTGGGCCCCCTGCAGTGTGGAGCCCTAACCACTGGATTGCCAGGGAATCCCTGTATCCAGTTTTAGAGGGTGGCTTAGACTATGTTGAAAAGGTGAGGGTGAGTCAGGGAAGCTATGGGTTATACCATCTTCAGTGAAATGGACATCTCTGCTTTCAGGGATGGTACTAGGTGAATAGACTAAGTTAATCCATCCAAAGTCACTTCCCTGCTATAAAGACTTTATGAGGCAAAGGCAGCCCTAAGCCATGATGGATATGGAGATAATTTAGAATTCAGTAAGGAGGGACTAGTGAAGGGATGCCCTTGGCAGAGCTTTAGTTGTTTTCAAACCCAATATTAAACGAATAAGAGTGCTATGAAGAGTAGAGGAAACGGCTACATTATTCGGATACACACTACTACAATATTTTATTGGTTAAAAATACCCTGGTTAGGGTCATGGTTAAGAAGGACCAAGCCAAAACAGAAATTGTGTTTAAGAAAAAAGATAGTTCTATATATTTAATTGAGTGCACAAAATAAAGTTTAAAAATCTGAATTTGTGTTTTCCTGTGATTGGTATAATATTTTACTTCCCATTTTATCTTTGCTTGTATGTAACTTGATTTTTCCCACTTCTATTTTCATTTCTCTTTGTTTCAAAGGACTTGTTTCCTATGATTAAAAGATGGTTCAGTGAAGCTCTTGCTACAAAGTAGCCACCACTTGGTCCTGCCTAGTCCATGGTCTCAGTTGACCTCTCCCTACTATCAGTACACCCTTTACCATAGAACCCAATCCTCTCCTGGCAGGAAGACTCTTCTCAAAGCTCTAGCTCCAAGCCCAGGACTCAGCCACCTGCTGCCTCTGCTACTTACACCAAGGTGTCCTCACCTTGGCCCCCATCTAAGCACTGACTCACAGCCCTTTTCTTGCTCCTGAAGCCCGGGCCTTGTAACCTGTGTGGAACTCGATTTTTTCTGCCTGTGGTCTGGACTCTGCTCTCTGGAGCCTGCCCCAGCCCTACAACACAGACTCTGTTGTGTACCGATTGGTACCCCTAGACTTGTTTGCCTTCTGCTCTGTTTTCCAGGATTTCCCTGTCCATGTTCTATCCATCTCTCAGGCCTTCTTCCCCCCATTCCCATTGCCTCAAGTTGGACATCCTGATGCTTGCTGTTTTCCTGGACGACCCCCTGTTGTTTGCTCACTGTTCTCCAGCTAGCAGGTACTGCCTAGAGGGTCTGACGTCCTCCCACCCAACACCTGGACCTGCGGCCTCCCCACCCCAGCTCCACTCAGCCTACGGTCAATCTGTCCTTCCCTATCCTGTAGCGATTCACCTCGCTGCCTTCCTCTGTCCTGAGAGCAGTGGGTTTATAACCAATTACACTGTATTTTTTAACCAGATATACATAGGAGTGAGTGAGTGAGTGAGTGAAGTCACTCAGTCGTGTCCGACTCTTCGCGACCCCATAGACTGTAGCCTACCAGGCTCCTCTGTCCGTGGGATTTTCCAAACAAGAGTACTGGAGTGGGTTGCCATTTCCTTCTCCGAGATAGGTATATATTAGTATATATATGTATATATTAGTATATATATGTATATATTAGTATATATATGTATATATTAGTATATATATGTATGTATTAGTATATATGTATATATTAGTATATATATGTATATATTAGTATATATATGTATATAGTTGCTTTTGTTTTTGCCTGGTTAAAAAATAAAATGTACTAGGTGCTTGCATACATATATATGTATATTTATATATATTGTTAATATGTACAAGTATAAACCATATCCAGTTCTACTTGCTACTCCTAAGCACTGACTCTACTCAAGAATTTTGTTGGTACTAGTAGTCCAGAAGTCCTAGCATCTGGAGCTCAGTATGATCACCTTGTGAATGACCATTCAAAGAAAGACACGGTGTCATCATAAAGATTCAAGCTGAGATAGCTGGGGAGATAATAATTTTGGATCCGGAATGTTGCATTATTACAGCCATGCTGTATCAACTGTCCACGCTCGACATGGTTATCTAAATATGTAAGCGTCGTGGTGCCTCCAGCGTGCATAGACATTCTAGTTTATCTACCACATATTTTGGGTACCTAACCCTGTGCTAGACAGAAAGTTGTAGAGGACAAGAACTGTCTTTTTCTCACTCCATCATATCCCTAGGATCTAGCCTGCTGCCAGGCACACGAGTATGTGTTCAATATTTACTGAATAAATAAATGTACTATAATGCCCAGTACATTCCTTCTCCTAAAAGCTTAAAATCTCATAAAAATAAGTTGTGCACATAATTTCTTTCCTTGGTGTTTCTGAGTCAAGTTTCATTGTCCTTAAGACAGTTGCTAACTCATTTTGTTCTCTATTGATAGATAGCCCTCACTCATTTCTTATATTATTATCAACAAAAGCAGGGTTGAATTTTGGGGTTTTGTTTTTAGTATTTTTGAGGCTTAGTTTTAAAGCACTTACCTTGATACAATGGGAGTCTAAGAAATCCTGTAAGGATAACACAGAAGTATCACCGACTATAACTTTTTTTTTGGCCATGCTGCATGGCTTCCAATATCTCCAACCGGGGATCAAACCTGGGACCATGGTAGTAAAAGCCCAGAATCCTAACCACGAGACTAGCAGGGAACTCCCTATCACTGGCTTTAAATTTAACATCTCGTCAACAAATAATACTTAAGTTTTGGAGTTCTGTGTGCTCTTTAAAAAAAGAACTTCCTCCATTCTCTCATGGGGAAATAAAATCGATTATCCAATCAGTAATCAATAGCTGTCACTGTTTCTTTTAAAATGTGGGTTTTACATTTGGTTTGTTATCCACTTTAAAATCTGTGTTCCTCATTGTATGTCTGAATTGTACCAGACGCCCTAGTTGGTCATTCCCTCTTTCAACTGATCTTGCTCAGTTTTTCCAGGTTTCACTTAATGAGACACCACACTCATCACAATCTGAGAACCACTACTGTACGAAAGCATTCTGCTAGATTGGCGTCTCCACTTCCCACAGCATGAGCCACGTTCATTTCTCCTTTTAATGCCATTCTCCTGCCTCCAATGCCCAAATACCACCTCTTGCAGGAACTCATCTTTGACGGCTCCATCCTGGCTTTTCTCTCTATTGTCTACATCACTGACTTTTTTGGACAGTTTAGCTATTCCTGTGTCTTTCTCCAAAATATTATTTCATACCTTTATTCACTTACATATGAATAGGGGTTTTCTAGCCTCCCAAGCTGGGGAAGGACAATACAGAAGATAGCGAAATACTCAAGGTATCAAAATAGTAGTCAGGCTGGAACCTACCAGTGCCGCTGCTGTTTAGTCGCTCAGTCGTGTCCAACTCTTTGCAGGTCCAGGGACTAGAGCCCACCAGCCCTCTGTCCGTGGGATTTCTTTCCCAGGCAAGAAGACTGGAATGGGTTGCCATTTCCCTTCTCCAGGGGATCTTCCCGACCCAGGGACAGAACCTGCGTCTCCTGCTTGGCAGGCGGATCCCACTGTAATAGTTAAGATTCTTGCCCCTGTTTTCAAGAGGCAATTGGAGGTGGGGACAGGGGTGGGGGTCACAAGCTTCTCAATGCACCTGCTGTGCTGCTCTGTCCCTCAGGGTCAAAGAGAGTACTCCTGTTCCTTCTTCCCTTCCACCCTCTCCTGCCCCTGTTGTTAGCACGGTTGCTGTAGTCACTGCACTGAGCACCTCGGGCAGCTACGTTGCAGGATTCCAAGAGGTGCCATCCTGCTTTTTGTGAAAGATGCTCCCTGGAGTTACGCAGTACACAACCGGCTCCCGGCCCCACGGAATACCATGAAATACCCGGCCCCACGGAATACCATGAAAGAGCCAAAAGTAAAAACTTTTGTTTTACTATTAACATTATATATACCTCTGCTGCTGCTACTGCTGCTAAGTCACTTCAGTCGTGTCCGACTCTGTGCGACCCCAGAGACGATAGCCCACCAGGCTCCCCTGTCCCTGGGATTCTCCAGGCAAGAACACTGGAGTGGGTTGCCATTTCCTTCTCCAATGCATGAAAGTGAAAAGTGAAAGTGAAGTTGCTCAGTCGTGTCCGACTCTTAGCGACCCATGGACTGCAGCCACCAGGCTTCTCTGTCTATGGGATTCTCCAGGCAAGAGTACTGGAGTGGGTTGCCATTGCCTTCTCCAATGCTTGAAAGTCAGAAGTGAAAGTGAAGTTGCTCAGTCATATCCGACTCTTCGCAACCCCATGGACTGCAGCCCACCAGCCTCCTCCATCCATGGGATTTTCCAGGCAAGAGTACTGGAGTGGGGTGCCATTGCCTTCTCCGATACATATATACCTGTACACAACATTATATATCTCATAGATACATTACATTTTATTATATAACATTATATACCTTTCAGGGCATTTGGGGGAAATGAAAGTGGCAAGATGTATATTTGTCAGAATTAAATCAATTAGAATCCCATATAGGATGTGTAATTAATTAAAATTTTCATTTTGATTTCATTTTCATCAGTGCAAATGCTCAACACAAAAAATTATTCTGTTGTTATACTTGGAATAATACATCATGCCAATCAAAATTTATATATGTACCATATTTCATCAAAATAAGATAACGATTATAAGCAACATTATGTACAACTAGGAAAGAAAAACACTGCCAATTAAATTATGACGTATCATTAATTGTAAGACATCCTAATTTCAGAAGTGATAAAATGTCAAAAAGTGTGCATCTGAGCATTGATGAAACACTGTGTGTTTTAATGCATCGAAAAGGCAAAACACCACCATATGGTCCAGTGGTTTGAAATGTTAAGTTTCTGGGTTTTTGACATATAACTTATTTGTTTATTACACACGATCCTCGAATAATCACACTGTGAAAGTTAACCACAAGAGCAGAGACAGTACAGTTCAACTGTATATAAACATATAAAACAAACATGAATAACTTATGATTCAGTCACATAAAGTTTAAAAGAAATACTAGCATCCAGTCAATGTAATGTAGTATTTGGATTACATTACAAATAAAAAATTAAGTTTTGGACAGCTGCTTATTCTGAAAATGTGTGATGACAAGGAGAATGGACATATTTTTATCCTTGGAAAAGTCAAACTAAACAATCAGAAAAATCTCAGCAGTGCAGTAGAACGACTTTACATTTATCCCGGAAGCTGAACAATAGTCCTTGTTGCTTGTGGGGCCATCAGGAAAAGCCAGCTGTGGGTTTCTTTTTAGTACAATTAATTGCTTCCGCTGTATATAAAATTGAAAGAATTGGGTGCTTTAGTGCGGAAAAAGGATATCCTGTACACTGCTCCTATTTCCTCACAAAAGCTATTATTGAGCCTTTTGCCATTAATTCACATGCATTGGATTATCCTGTGATGAAAGAGCAAGTGGCTTCTCATTTTTATAGTCTCTTATCTCCTATTTATTTGGCACCTCTCTGGAGATACCTGCTCTTCTCCCAAGACTGGTTAATTGCTAGCATGTCAGAAGGTAGCTAATGACTGACTTCCTTTTCTGAGACTAATTGTGAGCTCATCTCTGTACTTTTTCTTAGAGTGGCATTTCTCATTGTTGAGAAATAGTCTGAGTTCTGTTATTATTTGAAATGACAGAGGCAGCATGTTCAGTACCAATTTTCAATCCCTGCCCACCGTTCACTTTGAGATCAGCAAGTGACTCATTATAAATCCTCTGGATAAACCTGAACGGTCCAGTATACAACAGCCATTTGCTAAGTGTGACTGTGTAAATTTTAAATTAGTTAAAAGGAAATCAACATTTAAAGTTCAGTTTCTCAGTCTCTGAGGGGCTTCCCCGGTGGCTCAGAGGTTAAAGCGTCTGCCTGCAATGCAGGAGATCCGGGTTCCATCCCTGGGTCAGGAAGATCCCCTGGAGAAGGAAATGGCAACCCACTCCAGTACTCTTGCCTGGAGAATCCCATGGAGGGAGGACCCTGGTAGGCTACAGTCCGTGGGGTCACAAAGAGTTGGACACGACTGAGCGACTTCACTCACTCACTCTTCCCAGTCTTGGCTCATTAAGTGCTCAATAGCCACATGAGGTTAGTGGTTACCATGTTGGAAGAGGGAAGATACAGAACATGGCCATTTTCACACAAAGTTCCATTGGACAGTGTTGCTATAAACTGTGATCTGGTTCCCTCAGGCCTCGTGAACAGTGTCTGAACCCTGAATTGATGTTTCTGTGCTCACCATTGAAAACAAATGGTACAAAGGCTACTTTCAGGATCATTTCTGTAGTCTGTTACTTGAGAAGTTTCTCTGAGCATGTGGAGCACCAGAAATGGGGGGCTGCTGTTCACCTGGTATAAAGTTACATAAGGTCTGGGAAGATCCCCTGGAGAAGCAAATAGCTACCCACCCCAGTATTCTTGCCTGGAAAATTCCATGGACAAAGGAGCCTGACAGCCTATAGTCTATGGGGTCACAAAGAGTCGGACACGACTGAGCAACTAACACACACACACACACACACACACACATACTATAAGTGTTCTTACCACAATAAATATATATATATATTTCTTTTTTTAATTATTTATTTAGTTTATTTGACCGTACTGGGTGGTACATCTTAGATCTTTGTGGTGTCGTGTGGGATCTAGTTCCTTGACCAGGGATTGAGCCCAGGCCCCCTGCACTGGCAGTGTGAAGTATTAGCCTCTGGACCACCAGGGAAGTCCCTACGTATATTTCTTAATGGTAGAAAATTGACGAAAATGCAAATATGCAAATAGTGTCCGTGGTATCTCCAGGTAGAGGGACTATGATTACTTTTTTCTTCCTATTTATATGTGTTTTGGGGGTTTTATTTCTTTCTTAATTAGTAAAAATCACATTTAACATCCTTAAACCCATTCATTTATCACCAGTTTCAAAGTGGTTTTATCCAACCCCTGCCTTAAGAGAGGAAGTAGTCATTTTGAACAATGGTTTCTTTAAAAATTAAACTCAGCCAGCAGTTTAGTTAAGAGATCTGTATTCCCTTCACTTCTAGCATGAAAAGCATCAGAGAACTTGCGTTTAGGATGCCCTAGAGCCCCGATAAATAGAATTACAGAACATCCCTCAGGAAGAGATGGCTCATGATCACTAGCAATCCTCTAAACCAGGCACTTGTTGGGCATTTTGCCAGGTTATACATATTTCTAGACTATACTTCAGAGTCTCAGAATCAAGGCCCAACAGGTTAAGGAGGCCTATGGAGCTGAAGAGGGCTCTGGTTTTACCATTGAAAAAAGAACCATAAAAAAAGAATTCCTTGTTTCCTAAAAGTTCAGGCATGATCATACAGGTTTAATTAGGAACAGCCAGCTGTTTACAGCAAATTATAAACTGCATAAGCAGACCTCAGTGGACACTCCCAAAACATGTCCCATGAACCCTTACTTCTCCAAGTCCAGATTCAGCAGATCTGGCTTGGTGAGGCAGGGTGCTGTGATGCCAGCCAGAGGAGTATTCTAGAAGTCCCTTTCCATAGCTTTCCATGACCAAAGGAGAGGGTCAGGAGGACATGGAAAGCCTCTGCTTTTCTTTCCTTTTGTCCTTGAAACTTAAAGCCAATTCACTGTTTTCTTGACTACTACCGCACCCGCCCAGTAGAGAGACATTTCAGAAACAAGTTAAGCAACAAGATAAGAGCACCAACTTTGGAGTCAGAATTCTGGCTGAACTTCCTAATTTTTGACCTTGGGCAGAGTTTGTCAACCCTGAATCCCAGTTTCTTAGCCTATAAAATGAGGATAAATAATATCGATTTAATGAGGCAGATATGAGAATTAACCAAGAGTATTTGGAAAACTGTTGGCATAAAATCAACACTCAATTATTTTTACTTACCTTTCCTTTTCCTTCTAGAAGGTGATTGGTCCATTGGTGTTTCTATTGAAGGGGAAGGAAAACAAACTGTAAAACTCTTAATGAGCCTTACTTCAAATACTGCCCAGTACAGTTCAGTAATTAGTATATGAGTTCTGCTTGAGCTTGGGCTGGGTTCCAGTTCTTTGCTCCAGCCTTAGCTCAGGAATTTCCTCCTCTAGAAAGCCTTTGCTATGCAATCCCAAGCTGAGTAAGTGGCTTTCCCAAGTAGTCTCATGGCACTCCAAGCTTGTTTCTATCCTAACCATTTACCTTGCATTCTGCTTCTCAAAACAGCGTACCTAGCATTGAGCATGGAGTACAGGATGTTATAAGGCATCTTCTCCAGAGCATCAATTTTATCTAATAACGAGTAAAACAAAGGGCATGTATATATTTTTAAGATAAGATATTAGATTATATAAGAAATTTCACAATGGCAGAGCATTCCTAGAAGACATGTGCTCATCGTCCTTTGCTTTTAGATCTTCTTTGCAGAGAAGTTGGAGAAGCACGTATTGCCACGTGACAGTGAATTTACACAGTAACTAGTCTGTCTCTCCCAGCAGACCATGAGCTCTGCTAGGGCAGGCATTGTACCTCATTTGCCCCTGAATCACAAAACTTGCCTACATAGCATGAGGCCTGTCTCAAGGTAGAGGCTCCAGGAATGTTTGTGGAGCTGAAATCAACTCTCTGTCTTCTCCCAGTACTCTGGGGAAACTGTAGTTTTTCCATCAAGGAGAGCAACTTTGAAATTGTTTACCTGACAGGACTTCACATTGAGTGCCTGTTAGAGAGAACACAATGCTAGCTGTACTTTTGGGAAAGGTATTTAACCTATCAGACTTTTGGCTTCCCAACCTGGTAGGGTGGTTAAGGCTTAATGAGAAAAGATTCACAAAGTAAATTGAGCTTGGCACATAGAAGGTGCATGCAAAAAAGCTTCTTTAGTTTTCTCTAAAGTGACTAATCATTAATTAATTATAATCATTAATCTACAAACAAAGGGATGATTTTGGTTATTTCAGTCATTCCAAGCAACTCAAAAGGGACCTGAGCCACTGCCTGAGGCTTCTTCTACAGCACCCTGGCCCTCCTTCCTGAACTTCCAACCTAATATTACCACATCATCCAGCAGTTTCCTTACTGTCTCAGTGACTGTCACATTAAACCTGGACTTAAAAGATAGAGATAATTCAACTAGAAGGTGGAGAAAGGTAACCACCTATTAGGAGAGTGAGCTGCAGAGTCAGGGCCCATTTCAAGCCTTGCCTCACTAAGTAATCTGATTTGCTTTTCCAACTCTGAGGCATGTCTTGATCCTGGTTCTGCAGACAGAATTGGGTCTTTGGCAAAGTTGCCAAATCCTAACTTACAAAATGAGCCAGGGAGTCGGGATGCACAAATGGCTATGTCCTTCATTCTATTGGTCTGGGTCCAGATTAACTTTACTTAGAAACTAGTAATGGCGCCCCACTCCAGTACTCTTGCCTGGAAAATCCCATGGATGGAGGAGCCTGGTAGGCTGCAGTCCATGGGGTCGCTAAGAGTCGGACACGAGTGAGCGATTTCACTTTCCCTTTTCACTTTCATACATTGGAGAAGGAAATGGCACCCCACTCCAGTATTCTTGCCTGGAGAATCCCAGGGACGGGGGAGCCTGGTGGGCTGCCGTCTATGGGGTCGCACAGAGTCGGACACGACTGAAGCGACTTAGTGGCAGCAGCAGCAGTAAAGCTTAAGCTTCAGGGTCCCTCACTATCAAAGGCCCCTGTTTATGCTGAGAGTTGCTTAAAATGTTCTAGGTTGAGAAGGGAAGTCAGGGTATTATCAGGGAGCGTTCTTATGTAAGCTTTTCTGATAAGTTGCCTAAGAGATTTCAGAAGAAAGAGACCTAGAGAACCATGATTCCAGGAATTTGATTCTTTCTTCTCATTCTAAACAAATACTCTGTAGTTTTATTTTGTGTTTGAAATTTTATATTCTTTTTAAGGATGACTCCCCAAAACCTGAAGCTACTTTTATCTATTGCCTGCCTACCCTACAGCTCACCAGAAAGTCACAAGTACAGAAGGGTGTGCAGGGGCCTGTGTCACAATGACTCCATGAGAGGTGGACTCAGCCTCAGTACCTGCAGTCTATCTTCTCTCTCAGGAACCTATTGAACACCTTGTACCAATTTCCTTCCACAAATGCTGGGACCCTCTAGCATTCCCAAGTGCTTTGCTAGAAATAAAAAGATAAAGCCTCTATTAGCTGACTTCTCCCTTGATCTAAAAACAATTTTGAAGTGGTCTTTTTATACCTATTTTTATGCATCGATAGACTTGGTACTAGGGAGGGGTCAGGGGATAACTGACTTGTATATGGAAAGGTAGTCTGTTAAGAATTTTTCCCTTTTTTTTTAAACATTAAAAAATTTTTAATTGAAGTATAGTTGAATTTCAGTGTTTCAGGTATACAGCAAAGTGATCCAGTTTTATGTATATATATTCTTTTTCAGATTCTTTCCATTATAGGATTATTACAAGATATTGAATAGAGTTCCCTGTACTATAAGGCATGTCCTTTAAGAATTTTAATAAGATGTCTTGGATTTTTTTAAAAAAATAGAATTAGTTCATAAAAAAAGGAACATGGATCCCAAGTAAATGATAACAATGATGGCATCCTTCTGCATTTCTGTTCCTAATGTCTCCACTGTAATGCCTAACTGTAGATGGAGTTCTCATGACCATTATTAGTCAGTTCAATTCAGTCACCCAGTCGTGTCTGACTCTTTTCGACCCCATGAACCGCAGCATGCCAGGCCTCCCTGTCTGTTACCAACTCCCAGAGTTCACCCAAACTCATGTCCATTGAGTTGGTGATGCCATCCAACCATCTTATCCTCTGTCGTCCCCTTCTCCTCCTGCACTCAATCTTTCCCAGCACCAGGGTCTTTTCAAATGAGTCAGCTCTTTGCATCAGGTGGCCAAAGTATTGGAGTTTCAGCTTCAACATCAGTCCT
>NW_011494913.1:3823500-3842904 GCF_000754665.1 Bison bison bison | reverse complement strand
GCATGACTACTGGAAAACCATAGCCTTGACTAGACGGACCCTTGTTGACAAAGTAATGTCTCTACTTTTTAATATGCTGTCTAGGTTGGTCATAGCTTTCCTTCTAAGGAGTAAGCGTCTTTTAATTGCATGGCTGCAATCACCATCTGCAGTGATTTTGGAGCCCAAAAAATAAAGTCAGCTACTGTTTCCACTGTTTCCCCATCTATTTGCCATGAAGTGATGGGACCAGATGCCATGATCTTAGTTTTCTGAATGTGGAGCTTTAAGGCAACTTTTTCACTCTCCTCTTTCACTTTCATCAAGAGGCTCTTTAGTTCTTCTTCACTTTCTGCCATAAGGGTGGTGTCATCTGCATATCTGAGGTCGTTGATATTTCTCCCGGCAATCTTGATTCCAGCTTCCTCCAGCCCAGCACTTCTCATGATGTACTCTGCATATAAGTTAAATAAGCAGGGTGACAATATACAGTCTTGACGTACTCCTTTTCCTATCTGGAACCAGTCTGTTGTCCCATGTCCAGTTCTAACTGTTGCCTCCTGACCTGCATACAGGTTTCTCATTATTAGTCGGATAACCTTTGAAATGTATTTTATAGAGATTAAGTAGGATGGCATTAGTGAAGTTCATTGTTTTAAAAAGAAGGCAAATCTCAGAACGGCAGGCACAGTATGATTCCAATCAAGTAAAGCGCGGTGTGGGTGTGTGAGTTTGTGTGAGTATGTATACAAGGATAGGTCTGTGTTTCCCAGATTTCAGAAAACAACACTGTGCTGTATCCACAGAGAACTAGTGTTTCCCAGACTTTACACAACTGCATACACCTTTTTTTTTTTAATCTTGCCGCACTGTGGGGCTTGCGGGATCCTAGTTCCCTGCCCAGGGATCAAACCCAGGCCCCCTGCAGCAGAAGTACAGAGTCCTAACACTGGACCACCAGAGGAGTGCTTGCATACAACCTTTTGCCATACTCATCCAGAACTACTTGATGAACAGCTTTGACACTTTTTTTCAAAAGCTTTACAAGGAAAATAAAATTTATTCTAACAAAAGGTGACCTCTTTCACTAATAGGGTCAAATATTAATTCTTTGCAACTGGCAGGTATATGAAAACATTGCCCACCCTGACTTCCCGTCACTTACGAGGCCCTCTGTGCTCTTTGCCACCTCTCCTGCTGCTCTTTCCTTACCTCTGCTCTCAAACCCTGTGCCTTCATTGTACCAAAACTGTGCCCTGGAAGCCTCCACGTTTCTTTCCCCCTCAACCTCAGATTTTGGTGTGGTTGGTTTCTTCTCATCATTCAGACCTCAGCCCAAGTATCACTTTGCAGCCAGGTCTTCACTGACCACTTGCCCAAAAGTAGCTTATGCCAGCCCCCAGTATATTGCTTTGTTTCATTTTCCTGTAGCACTCACTATTTCAAATTGTACTGATTATGTGCTACCTGTTTACCGTTGGTCTCTTCCCTTGAGTGTAAGCTTTATGAAAGCAGGAACCTTGACTGTACTGTCATCTTCCATCCCTACAATGCTGCTGCTGCTAAGTCGCTTCAGTCGTGTCCGACTCTGTGTGACCCCATAGACAGCAGCCCACTAGGCCCCACTGTCCCTGGGATTCTCCAGGCAAGAACACTGGAGTGGGTTGCCATTTCCTCCTCCAATGCATGAAAGTGAAAAGTGAAGGTGAAAGTGAAGTCGTGTCCGACTCTTAGTGACCCCATGGACTGCAGCCCACCAGGCTCCTCTGTCCATGGGATTTTCCAGGCGAGAGTACTGGAGTGGAGTGCCATTGCCTTCTCCCATCCCTACAACAGAGCCTAGCAATTCAGTGAGTGTTCATGGAATGAAAAGTAATGATTCTGAAATATTATTCAATGCTAAAAAGAAATGAGATATCAAGCCATGGAAAAATATGGAGGAAAATGAAATGTATATTGCTAATTCAAAGAAGCCAGTCTGAAAAGGCTACATACTATATGATTCCTACCATATGACATTTTGGAAAAGGCAAAACTATAGAGACAATAAAAAGATGGGTGGCTGTCAAGGGTTAAGCGGGCGGGAGGGATGAGTAAGTGGAGCACAGTGAATTCTTAGGCAACTATATATGATATTATAATGGTGGATACACATCGTAACTCACTTGTTCAAACCCATATAATGTGCAATACCAAGTGTGAACCCTAAAATAAACTATTGACTCTGGGTGATATGGAGGTGTCTATGTAGGTTCACTGTTTATGACAAATGTAGATTCTGGTGGGGGATGCTGAAAATGGGGAGGGCTTCCCTGGTAGCTCAGTCGGTAAAGCGTCTGCCTACCATGTAGGAGACCTGGGTTCGATCCCTGGGTTGGGATGATCCCCTGGAGAAGGAAATGGCACCCCACTCCAGTATTCATGCCTGAAAAATCCCATGGACCAAGGAGCCTGGTGGGCTACAGTCCATGCGGTTGCAGAGTTGGACACGACTGAGCAACCCCACTACACTTCACTACTACTATGCCTGAGTGGGGGCAGGGAGCATATGGGAAATCTGTATACCTACTGCTCGATTTTGCTGTGAACCTAAAACTGCTCAGGGGCTTCCCTGATAGCTCAGCTGGTAAAGAATCCTCCTGCAATGCAGGAGACTCTGGTTTGATTCCTGGATTGCGAAGATCAGCTGGAGAAGGGACAGGCTACCCACTCCAGTATTCTTGGGCTTCCCTTGCGGCTTAGCTGGTGAAGAATCACCTGCAATGCGGAAGACCTGTGCTGGGAAGATCCCCTGGAGAAGGGAAAGGCTCCCCACTACGGTATTCTGGCCTAGAGAATTCCATGGACTATATAGTCCATGGGGTTGCAAAGAGTCAGACACGACTGAGCAACTTTCACTTTCACTTAAAACTGCTCTAAAAATAAAGACTATTTAAAAAGCTATACTGACCCAAGTTGTGGATAGTTTCGAGTGTGTAAGTGATCACCGAGTCACATTGCTGCACATCAGACACTAACACACCTTGTAAATCAACTATACATCAATACAGAGGTTTTAAAAGCTTCAGTAATGAGAACAAAAATAATGCTGCTATGAACGTAGGAGTGCATGTATCTTTCAAACTAGGCTTTCTGTGTTCTTTGGATACATACTCAGAATAGCTGGCTCATATGGTGGTTTTATTTTTAATTTTTGGAAGAATACTGTTCTTCATGGTGGCTATATCAATTTATAGTCCCACCAGCAGTGTATAATTGCTTCCTTTTCTCCACATCCTCACCAGCATTTATTATTTCTTGTCTTTTCCATAATAGCTCTTCTCACAGGTATGAGATGATATCTCACTGTGGCTTTGAGTTGTATTTTCCTAATAATTAGTGATGAATATCTTTTTATGTGTCTGTTGGCCATCTATATGTCTTCTTTGGAAAAATAGTTATTCAGATCCTCTGCCCATTCTTTAATCAGGTTGTCTGGCTTCCTGTTGTTGAGTCGTATGAGTTCTGTGTGCATTCTAGATATTAATCCCTTATGAGACATACAATTTAACAGATATGGCCTTTATTATGTTGAGGAATGTTCCCTGTATACCCACTTTGTTGAGAATGTTTCTTACAAACGGGTGCTGAATTTTGGAAAATGCTTTCTCTGCATCTGCTCAGATCATATGATTTTTAGCCTTTGTTTTATCAAGGATGTATCATGCTGATTGATTTGTGGATGTTGAACCATCTCTGTATCCCTTGAATAAATCCCACTTGATTGCAGCGTATGATCCTTTTATGTTGTTGGATTTGGTTTGCTGACATTTTTTTAAGGATTTTTGCATCTGGGTTCATCAAAAATATTGGCCTACAATTTTGCTTTTCTGTGGTGTCCTTGTCTAGTTTTGGTATCAGGGTAATGCTGGTTTTGTAAAGTGTTGAACAAGCAATTTTTATTTGGTCCACAATTCCTCAGTGAAGAGGGAAGAAATTTTGATATCAGGTAATACTACCTGATAAATATTTGTGTAATATTTATTCTTGCCGCTGGCTTTCCCAGTATTTTTTCTGGATGAACAAGTTGAAGGAGTTTAAAAAATGACGCAGAAGTGAGGAGTTCTGACCCCACTCTACTGCTGATAATAACAACTAACATTTGCATTGAAATTTTCTTCCCAAAGTTACTGTATTTGGCTCTCAAAATAAAATGCAGGTGCTATATTAATAGCTTCATTTTCAGGTAGATAAGCGGGCTTAGAGAGAGTCTTCTGATACCACACTGGTGGTATCAGATCAGCCTTGATCTAAACACTGGTCTTACAATGTCAAAGTCCATGTTTATTTCATGGCACCTGGCCGCCTCCCTAGCTGGTTGTGTGCATGCGGGGAAGCCACTTCCCCTTTCCGAGACTCAGTTCTTACATCTAGAAAATACCCAGGTGATCTCTTGGCTTCTTTTCAACTTCAAATTCTGTGCCTATGAATCTTTTTTTCTCCATCATCTCCTCGAAAAATTGCTAAAGCTTTAAAAAGTACTAAAATAAGAATATTTTATTTCTACTTGTAACTGTACAGCTATTTGAAAATCTGATTCAGGTATTAAAAGTCAAATAAGTTATAAAAAATATCTTTTTAAGTAATGCCTAGAAACAGAATATCTCAAAAAAGGATGAATTGGTCATGCTGAAGGCTCCTCAGAGGGGCCTTCATTATTCTTAAAAAAAAATGCCATGAGGAGATGTTACTCTGAGCTTATTTTAAGACAAAAGGCATGGAAGAAAATATACTTCTAGAAATGAAGTTATTTAGAACAGAATAAAAAGAAATAAATATGAAATAGCTAAATAAATAAATCCAAAAGGAAAAGGCCAAACCTGGTCTTCAGGTTATTATTTACTGGTAAATTCACTTTGTATGCATAACATCTGTATTATTCATGTATCCTTCTTTGTTTAAATGGCTGTTGGACCACACAATCAAAAGACCAAGTAAGTTATTTGTTTTTTCTCCTTAGGGCATTTTGTTTTCTCTCAAACTTATATTTGCAGTCATAGAGAAGTAATCTACTTTTGGTTATCACACGAAAAAACTTTACACAGAAAAATCTGTATTTGCACATCCGTTTAGGGTTTTATTTTGCTAAAAAGAATTCACACAGGCCAAAAACAAAAAAACAAAAAACCATGCAAAACATTTTTGTGCACACTTTTTACCACACTATATTCCATTTCTGAAATGTTAAAATTAAAAATCCCAAAGCAAGAGTACTTAGGTTGAAAAGTTAACATTATAAAAGCTAGATTCCTAACAAAACACACTGCAGACATAAATCACTCAGTTGCAAAAAGTTAATGTTTATAAATGTTAAATAAATGTCAACAATGAGGAGACAAGAACTGTAGATCCAAAGTGTACTCCTCACCATGAATTATTAAAACTTGTGTTCGGTGTTGTAGGACATCCATGATGTTAACTGGAAGTAGCTACAACCTTAACCCAACACTATGCCAAACTTAGAAACACTGAGGGAACCATACTAAAAATCACCTCCTTTTCCTGCTACCTTTAAAATGTTTCTGTTATTGATTTTGGGTTTTGGTAACTAAGAGTCCCTCAGAATACACACTAGCTATGAAATGTAGAAAAACTGCTTCAATAAATGACTATGATGAAGCTCACCTTTGAGATTTCGCTTTTCTTTTTGATGATCATATGCTTTTTAATGGCCACACTTGTGTGTGTGTATGTGTAAAATCTTTTAAATGATATTTTTGGGGAAAAAACTCTAGGGAACTTTATTCCCTTTCCTTGAGACCAGTCCTTGATAATTTAATAGTTTTTTATTGTTGTTTTTTTTTAAGAAAATCTGCCTAGAGGCTTTCTGTACAGTCAGCAACCTCCTTGTCCCTGTGTATTTGAACTTTCCAAAAATAACAGAACGCTTGCTTGCAACTCCTGAAAAATCTCCAGGCACTCCCTGCAGATGTTACTCTGCCTGTGCTTCATATTCACTTTCTCCCTGCACCAAAGCTAAAGAAGGGCCCTGTGGTAGGAGCACATTTATGTCCCTCCTGGTGTTCCCTGGGGGACGTTAGTGGCTTCACTCTTGGGGAAAAAAAACAACACGGGCCTTCTGTTAGAGACAAATCTAGCTGCTTCTTTCTCCCTCAGGTAGAAAGGCAGTCCCCGGAAGCCTCAGTTCTCAGAAGAAAAAGTAGTCTAATGCATTCTCATAAAACATTTCAAACGTGCAAAGAGAAAATCCAAAACAGGAGTGAGGAGAGGGTAGCAGTGATTGGAAGATGGCCTAAATATTGTGCTCAAGTGAGAAACATCCACTCAAACCGCCTCCTTTGATGCCAGGTTCAGTGAGCATAACAGCGCTTCCTAAAAGGGAAAGAGACGATAACCATTTCCAACCTCAAAAACTAAGTTTCTCTCTTTATCACCAAACAGCTTTAAAATGCTTACTTAACTCAAACTATCACTAATACTTTAAAGAAGTTTGAAGATCCAAGTCTATTTCAATAAATGCTTAAACAATTGCTAGGTCAACTCAGCTCATACTCTTTTTCAAAATACTAGCCAAAATGGCAGACGCGTCTACATCAGGCCATCTTTCCCTTCCAGCAGGCAGCACAATTGTATACTATCAGTGTGCTGCATTTAAAGGAAGATACGAGAAGGATGGAGCAGCTCTGCAGTGGGAGGTCCTGCCAGCTCGTGTGTTCTTACTCAGGCTGGCAGAAAGCAAGGTTTCTCTTTCCCACCGGGAGTTTGGGCACATCCTCAGCCTATTCTGCCATCCTGTTTGCAACACTGTCTCTCTCTTCTTTTCCGCAGCTCATTAAGCCTGTTGAGGAAAGGGATGTTGAAGAGGACCTCAGCGGTGAGCACTCACAGGACTGGGAGTGAAACGCATGCACAAGACTAGACATTCACGCTAATGAACCTCATAAAGCCAAACAGGGGCCAAACACAGCCCAGGGTTATTGTGCAATCTCCTCTCACACACAGCAAAGCAAAACTGGAAGAAAACCCAATTCCACTTGCCCACCACAAGTCAAAAAGAAGCTAAGCTTTCTGGGGACATTGGCTGTTTCAGGCTAAAAGAAGGTGGCAGAAAAGCCCTTCTTTCCCTCAGCTGTCTGCAGCGTGAGCCCGATCCTTTCCCGAAGCCCTGTCGCTTGCCCAGAGGCTCCCAGAAGACGCCCCTCCAATGTCTGGGCTCCCATGAGAATGTTCAAGCCCGTGCAAGGTCTGAAGTCTGATGCGCCGAGGTAGCACCATGACGCGAGGAATGGAATAACACTTCCTTTTTTGGTGAGGAAGGCCCAATCGGTCTTAGCTAACAAGCTCTCAGCTATGGCTCTAAAAATACCCTGCAGTGAGAACTGTTTGGCACTTCATTTTGTTTGTTAGAGGAGCTCTAAAGAACTCCACAGAAAGCTTCAGATTCTCCACAACTACTCTGAGCTCTGTCCCTGCTCTGGTGACCTCAGGGAAGTGTATCGCTTTGGGAAAGTGACTTTTTCTTTTTAACTTTTGAGTTCTTGGAATTCTGTCCTCAATGTTTGAAGTACAGTTCCAGTCTTGGATTAATTACTAGCTTGGTTCAGGAATCTTCATTTGGCTTCTAGTCTGAACTATGCAAATACACGATCTGTGTGCAGAAGAAACGACTAAAATTATACTTCAAAAGGGCTCAGTCGCTTCCTGTCTTCTCCCTTTCCCCCCAAAAAAGAAACATCAGCCTCCTTCAATCCTTTGTTGCCAGCAGCAGGAGCAGCTCCCTGCCCGTCCATATCAGATGCCCTGGGCTCCCTACACGTTGATGGCGTGTGCATGCTTCTTGCACAGGGGTTTGTCCTTCTTGGAGTAGAATGGCTGCCCCTCCAGATTCACGTGGCAGACCTGAAACAGAAAACAGATAGGCATGAAACAGTCCAGGAGAGAGGGGGACATGAGCAAAGATTTCAGCCATCCTTTTAAGACAAAGCACAGTCACAGAGAGACGGGGGGAAAGGCAACAGCCAGCTTCTCCTCACGACAAATGCTTTACAGTAAAGCAGTATATGCACAGCATTTACACTCAGTCGTATCTGACTCTGTGTGACCCCATTGCCTATGCAGTCCATGGAATTCCCCAGGCCAGAATACTGGAGTGGGTAGCCTTCCCCTTCTCCAGGGGATCTTTCCAACCCAGGGATCGAACCCAGGTCTCCTGCATTGCCGGGAGATTCTTTACTATCTGGGCAACCAAAGGAGACCAAACCAGTCAATCCTAAGAAATCAACCCTGAATATCCATTGGAAGGACTGATACTGAAGCTGAAGCTCCAATACTTTGACCAGCTGATGCAAAGTGCTGACTCACTGGAAAAGACCTGGATGCTGAGAAAGATTCAGGGCAGCAGAAGGGGGCAACAGAGGATGAGATGATTGGATGGCATCACCAACTCAATGGACATAAGTTTGAGCAAACTCTGGGAGACAGTGAAGGACAGGGAAGCCTGGCGTGCTGCAGTCCATGGGCTTGCAAAGAGTTGGATACAACTTAGTGACTGAACAACAACAATTAAGACGATCAATTGATGATATCCACAGAGGTGATTAATATTTAAAGAATTATAAAATGTCAGAAAAATGATCCTTGCTAATAATTAAAGGAAAAATAAATTAAAACCTCTATGAGATACCTGTTAACCTAGTAAAATACACAAAACAAAAAGCCTCAAAAGCTTGTCACCTTTAGCCCATGTGACTAAAGCCAGAAAGAAAAAAAAAGTGATCAGTCAAAAGTCAGCAATATCAAAAGAGATCAGGCCTACTTGTCACTGTTTAGGGAATGTGAATCAGTCCAGCCTTTGGCAAGGGATGTGGCAACACTGAAGAGAAGCCAAAAAGAGGTGCCTGCCCTGTACCCCAGGAACACCACTCTGGATAATTTCATCTTGCAGCAACTACTGCACAGAACAAGAAAGCAACATATGCTCAACTACAAACCAGGTGGCCACTTAAGTTAATTTTTATGATGCATTTTCCCAATGAAATGCCCCCATGAAATGTAAATCAAATATGGCAGAGTATATGCAGGAAAATATTACATGAAAAAAAGGCAAAATTATATACCCCCTTGATGACAACATGTGAGTGGAGCTTAAAGATGGAAACACAGCAGAAAGGAAGGACATCAGTAGTATCTGTCAATGTGGTCAAATATGATACCAGACACTCTGTATACACGATCTCATTTGATTTTCACAAAACTTTATGGGATAGGTATGACTCTTCTCTATTTCACAATTGAAAGTTAAGGCTCAGAAAGCCCAAGTATCTTGCTCAAGTCACAGACCTTGTTAAGTTGTAGAACCTAGGAATCCATATTCAGGTCTGCAAGACTCTACTTCTAAGCTCATTTTCCCCATACCTCACAGCAGAAAGGGACTATGTCTACTTGAAATTGTTCTGGGTTTACAGACTTGTATCAGGGTAGCTCACTAAGCCCATGTCAGCTAGGAGAGCTAGTCCTGATCTTCCTTTCTTACTAATTCTTTTTCAAGTTACGGGAAAATATACACTCATTAAAAGTGATTTGGAAATATAAAGTGATGGAAAGAGGACCAAAAAACTCCCTGAAAGTTTTCCAATCAAAATATTGCTTTCCAAAAATTAAAACCACGTTCCCCTTAGATACAGACAGCTTCATGGGGCACTGAGTGCTACCCTGGGCTAGTTTGGGGGAAGGCATAATGGTTCTCTGTGATAATTCTCCAGAGGACGGGAATTGCTTGGTTTCTTTGAGTAGATCCTGTGGGCAGTGCTGTGGGTCTTTCATACCAGACTGGAACTTATTTGTAATCTCAGACTGAGCAACCCCAAGCTTTACTGCTTCTTCTGGTCTCTCTCTGGGACTTGCACCATATCATGATTCTCAGACAAACACAGAAGGCTCGAGGGAGCAGACCCACGCTCACCTTTGTGTGATTTCCTCTGCACGTGACAGACTGCTCATCAGCCTGCTCTTAGAGAACAAGCCTTCTGTGCCACTGTCTTCCCTGAACCTCCTCCAAGTCTCTTAGATCTTTCTAGAAGTTGGGTAACCAGATTTACAGGCAGCATCTTAGGATTAGACAAGCTATGGCTTGAAGGTAAGGTAAGAGAGCCCAGTACTGTGCTTGCTGAGCTGTGGCTCTGCAGGGGACAACCCCAAAGCCAGTATATTTATATGGCTTTGTCCCTTTTTGAAGGGAGGTCCTGATGTAATTAAAAGACCCTAAAAGATGATTAGAGGTGTTCAAAGGGCTGAAAAATCAGAGTGCTATGGACTGAATTGTCCCCCCACCACTAAATTCACATGTTCAAGTCCCAACCCTGTGTACCTCTAGCCTACCCAGAACAGGGAAAACAGTGACTTTATAGGGAAATAGGGTCTTTGCAGATTTAATTAAGATGGAGGTTAAGATGATGTCATATGGAGTAGGTTGGGCCCTTAATCCGATATGACCAGTTCCTTACAGGAAGAGGAGATGAAGACACAGAGACAGACACCTGTACAGAGGGGACTGTCACGTGAAGACAGACTCCAGAGGGAAGGCAACCATGCGGCGATGGAGATCGAGACTGGAGCGACACGACCACAGCGCAGGAAGCACTGAGCACGGCGGGTGACCACCGGGAGCTCGAGGAGGCAGGGCCCTGCTGACACCCTGGATTTGGGCTTCTAGCCCTCAGGACTGGGAGCGAATAAGGGCTTCTGTTGCCTAAGCTGTTCATATTGTGGCATTTTGTTATGGTAGCCTTAGCAAACTAATATACAGAGTGAATACAACGCACCCCACAAATGGGAGGGGATCAGACATGCAGTGTAAAAGCTGAAGTGAACTACAGTGAACTTTATGACTGGGGTTGCTCTATGTCATAAGTCTATAAAAAGTATTCAAGTTTAAACTATATAGATCTTTCATATATTCCTAAAATTTATCTTGAGCAGCTCTGGTAAAAAAAAAAAAAAATAGGCCTAGTAGCACATTAACTTTCCCAAATAAAGTTTAGTCAATTACAAACTCATATTACAGAGTTTTATCAGGGACAACTATTTTCTAAGTCTAATGTGGAGTCTAAGTGTCAGCACGTTCATTGTCAGATCCCTTCCCTAAACCAAAGCCCTTGTAAAGAAAATGTCAGTCTCATGGTAAAAATGACCTGGCTATTCAGCAGAAATAAACTGCACGTGGTTAATACTTAATCTAGGACTTATCTCCTGGCAAGTGCATATCAAGAACAGGACCATGTAGGAAAATGAAATTATATTTAGTCCTGGCTTCTAAAGGTTCAGTCAAAAGAAATCTTACCTCAGCTTTTGATAGGATTAATCAATAAGCTCTGATCTAATGTTCATGGTGAACATTTGGGGGAAAACCCTTGAATCACTTCGTCATATCTTAAACAGCTTATAACCATGAGAAGTCATCTGCCTCTATTAAATCCAAACATTGTTCGATCCTCACACTTATTGAGGGCACTGCTGTTGAGGCCAGCTGCTGGTGTGCCACATCCTGAGACACTCCTCCGTCCTTAAAGAAGTGGAGAGTAACAACGCCATGTTGGTTTATAAATCATTATTAGTAACAAAGCTTGGCTCATCTGTGACCTATCAAGGCATCATGGTATCTGCCAGCTTTTAAAGAAAATAGAATATTAGAATAACAGTCGAAAGGTATGTGGAGGGTTTGTCATCTGGCCCCAGCTGGTCGCTCCAATCCCTTCTCAGAAAGTCAGAACACCAGGCTAAAAACATACCGCGCAAATGAAGCAGGTGTCATGCCAGGTGTGGCCCAGGGCTTCGATAAACTTGTCGCCGGCCTCCACGGGGAAATCACAGCCATGACACTTGGTGCTGAACAGATTGACGTAGTCTGAAATGAAAGGCAGAGTAAGGACCAGGCTGGGAGGGATGCCCCTCCCAGCCACACCAACCCAATACCAGAACCACCCCCCAGATCACTGAGCTTGAGGCAGTGATGAAACCCAATTGGTTACTTGTCATCTGGCACACAAAATTCTAGTTACATGATTGGTTTTTTCCTTTTCCAATGATTTGCACTGGGGTTGTGCAGATTCAGGCTCGTCACCACCCTGTGCTGGTTTGATTTGCAAACACTTTCTGGAACTGTCATTCACTTTCTGCAGGGTGATTTTCTCTGCCTCTGTCACCTCTCATGGCCCAAAGAGACCAATCCCCTAGAAGAAAAAGCAATCCTATTTCCCAGCAACTATGCTTATTTTGGAGAAATGAGAGCCTTTAACATTTTTTTGGAGTTACGGAATGTTCTTTGCTTGATTATTCTTCGGTCGTGAGGTATCTGTGTTGATAATAAATTTTCACTACAAGAAACAGGATTTGATTTACTTTGTCAGAAGTAATTCCCCTCCCCCAGCCAAGAGGATAATAATACCAAATATTATTTATGTAATGCTTTACAGTTTACCAGGAATCCTCACATAGATGGTCTTATTTGCTAGTATCTCAATGTCAAGGTCTATGTATTCGTTTTCTTTGTACTCCCAGCACAGTGCCTGGCACACAAGTTGGTACCCAACACATGTATGTCAAATGAATGAGTGAATGAATGAATCAATAAATCAATGATTTGGGGAAAAAAAGATAAGTCAATGAATGAACTTAATCTTTGCAAGATTACTTTTGTTTTCTTTCTTTGGGTGAGGAAACTGAGGCTCAAAGAGGTAAAGGCTGTAGCCAGAGCCACATGGGTGAGACAGCAGGCCAGGTCCCGAGCTTCTCCGCCACAAGCTGTCCTGGCTGGGTCACGAGCAGCACTCCCAATGCACTCACAGTAGAACTCTTCCAGATTCTTCTAGAAAATCTTGATGCCTTTTACAAAGCCTTTATCCCCCCATAAGTGGACTTGTCTTTCCAGCTCTGCCACAGTTGGCTTTTTCTTATAGCAATTTTTAACTCTGATCTCCTTGTGGAAAGTGTGCCCGATCACTGTCTTAGACCACTATTGAGAGTCAGCATGTAGTGGGGGCCATGAACTTGGATTCCGAAGAAAGAAAGACCTGGGCTCAAATCCCACCTCTATACGGGAATTGTTCAAATCCAGGGCAAGTCACCTAACTTCTTAGTGCTTCAACTTTTTCATCTATATAATGTGAATAACTACAGATTAAATATAAAAAAGTATGTGAAGTACTAGGCACCAAAAATGTTGGCTTTCATTTTGAATGCCTTTAAGATGATGAAAGGAGGGAAGGGAACATGATTTGAGCACCTACTATGTGCTAGTATGAGTGCTCTTTTATGTTTCCTGTTTAATCTTCACAGTAGCTCTGCAATGAACTATTGTTTTCATTTTAAAGACCATGAACCTGGCTGTAGCAGTTCCATCACGCAGTGGTCAGGAGCCACAAAGTCATCCCATCTCCCTGACTTCACACTATTTCCAGTTATCTATTTGCCATGAAGCTTTGATAAGTTATATCTCTTGCATATTTTTTCCAATGTATGGTTTCCTCTTTGGGGTTTAATTATACTTTGTCATGCAAATACTCTTACATACATCGCAAGCCATCAATCTTGTTTCTGACAGAATACTTAATTTCTTTAGTAGGCAAAAATCGATTGCCTCACCAGGTAGGAAAACATCATTCTGCTTACTTAAGAGAGTTATGGCAAGTTTATGGTTCACTCTGTGGTCTGCAGGAACTTACTAGTGTGTGATGAGAAGCAGGACTATAGGCCAACCTGCCTCCACTTGAGAGAAAGCCCTGTACCCCACTTATGAGTTCTCTTTCATTCTGCCCAGCTGGTCTCCAGATGCCCTGGATTCTTTCCTCCATCTTCGTGCCTCTTTATGAACCGGGTCCTGCACTCAGAAATCCCTCCCCACTTTGTCTACCTGAATCTCTGCAATTCTTTGGGCAGCCTTCCTTCTAGGAAGACCTCATTCCTCTCCCACCCAAGGGAGATGAGACAGCCTTCCTGAGGGCTTCTCCTGGACTTCTCTCCCTCCCCATTCATTCATCACCCACCCGTCTTTTCACTGTTTCTTAATGGTCCGTTTGTATGCCAGCATATCAGGCGTCGATGGGTCTGCTTGAGGTTCTTCAGGGCAGCGACCCTCTTCTCTATGCTTAGGGCCCTTCATAGCGACTGGCACATGTTTGATGGTGAAATGATGAATGGACAAAGATATGTTTCAAACAGCCTTGTTAAATTTGATTCCTTTTGCTGTTGTGCAGCCTGTTTTTTCTGCCCCCCGACAGATTAAGCTCTTGCTTCCCCGGTGGCTCAGATGGTAAAGAATCTGCCTGCAATGCAGAAGACCCAGGTTTGATCCCTGGTTGGATCTGATTTCCAACCTGGGCTGGAAAATCCCCTGGAGAAGGAAATGGCAACCCACTCCAGTATTCTTGCCTGGAGAATCCCTGTGGACAGAGGAGCCTTTGGGCTACAGTCAATGCGGTTGCAAAGATTTGGACACAACTGAGCAACTAAGCACAGCACAGCACAAACTCCTGCAAGGGCTTGAATTTATTTCTGGAATGTCTAGTCCTGTCTACTGATTAATTTCGCTTTGTTTTGTTTTAAACTTGTCTTTGTACTATCTGGAGAACTGCCAGTTTGTTTTGGAATTTGATATCACAGGTCTGACTCTAATACATTGTTAATTAATTATTTACTTATGGGTCTCACAGCCAATGTGGCATGTAGGATCTTAGTTCCCCAACTAGGGGTGGAACCTGTGCCCTCTGCATAAGAAGTGCAGAGTCGTAACCACTGGACGCCAGGGACATTCCCTCATATTTCCCTATAAATAATAAAAAAATGACAAGGTCAGAACCAAACACAATATCCGTGGTATTATACTGGGGACCTTCCCCAAGGCTGACTCTGATATTTTATCTCAAGCGTAGGTTAACCAACCAGGCTTGATTTTACTGCACTATTGGGTCATCTAGCTCTCCTTTCTTTACTTTGTTCATATGAGTGTCACACTTTATCACATTCAACAAGCACACTAAATTTCTAATGCTCTTGCTAGAATAAAAATCAGATTATGTTACTTCTTCACTTTAAAACATCGCAGTGACTCCCACTTCTTAAAGGCCAGGTTTCAAACTGTGCTCCTTGGAGAGCTGTGGGTCTCCCGAAACCATTAGAGGGATGATGCCAGTTGCCCATTCACCACGGGCAGGTGTTCTGTCAAGAACTCTGTGCCCACTATCTCAGCTAATCCTCACAACAGCCTCTGAGAGTTAGGTGAGGAAGGAAGAGACTCAGAAAGGGTAAGTGTCTTCTCCATCATCACACTGCCTGGAAGTGACCCCTAAGGGACTTCACTTGTCAGGGTCTCTCAGAGTGCCTGGGGTTGAAACTAAATCTGCTTCCTTGCAGTCTTTTCTTAATACCTTAAGACCCTTTTTACTCAAAATATCATTTTTGAAAATCTTTTTTGGGGGATTGCTAGGGAGAAGAGCAGTAGGAAGAGTATAGATCTATTATTCTTTCACAAGCCTCAGACATAAACTGTGGCTTATCACACATTATGAAAGCTATCATGCTTTTAGTTGACTAATAATAGCAATTTGTATTGGTACCACAGCAGTTTTTTGGACAACCCAGGGCATGTGGGACCTTAGTTCCCAGACCAGGGATTGAACCTGTGCCCCCTGCAATGGAAGCAGAGTCTCAGTCACTGGGCCACCAGGGAAGTTCTGGTGTCACAGCACTGTTACTAACTGCCGACCATCATCGTTTCCACGTAAGGAGGGAAAAGACAGGCGCTACCTTCTTCCTCTCACTGATACGGAAACTGAGGCCAGAATGACTGAGTGACGTTTACAGTCATCCAATGAGCCTTAGAGCTGGAAAGGGAATTCACCGGGACCTCAGAAACCAAGACGCTTCTTTTATAATTCATTGTCAAGGGGAGGAAAAATGTTTTATTTTGTTTTGCTTTTCCCCTTGAGGAAATGTTTTCTCCTTTCTGGTTTTAAAGTAAACCAACTCACTGTGTTGCCTTTTTTGCCCTCAATTTTGCTGCCCAGTCACTGAAGCTCTGTTATTCGTCATAACCAGCACGTTTCTCTCCCCCTCGTCTGCTTGGTGCTGATCTGCTCAAGTTCTGTTGTCTTACCTTTCACGTTTACGCTGCCTTTGTTGGAACCTGCCTCAAATCCTCACCTGAGACAGACAGGCTATGAATAAATGAGTGTGTAAGTGTCAGTGAGTGAGCAAATAGCTAGTTAACCAGGACGCCCAACTCTAACAGAATGCTTTGTCTTCAGAGTTCACCATACCTGACTCCAAGTTTTAAGATAAGATACAGTATTGGGGGGATTAGAGAAACTCCGAATTCAGAGAGCACATGGCAGGACCCTAAAGAACACCCAAGTCTGGTAAACATCACAGGAGCTGGGAGGGGACTTGCACATGCTTGGTACTTAACAAATTTCATACTTTCTCTGAGTTTAATCCTCACCACAACTCTATGAGGCAGGTGTTGATCTTCCCCTTTGGCAGATGGGGAAAGTGAGGCTCAGAGAATTTTAGTAACTCATTCAGGGTTACAAAACCAGCCTGAGGTGGAACCTGGAACAAAGGCCAGAGCCAAAGCCTTTTCAGACCAGGCCTCATGGTCTCCAGATCAAAATCATCTGAAAGCTTTCCTAAATGGTCACAAGATGCCGACTTGGGTCCACATATTTGGCGCAGGGAAGGTAGCAGAGACTGAATGTCTGTGAAAGGGAACTCCTAACCCCCTTCTTCCAGACTGTGGGGCGTCCCCTTGGCACAGAGGTCCTACCTTTCTCACAGTAGGGCTCCCCATCCTCCATGTGGAAGAGGCTGTTCCCGAAGGGCTTCTTGCAGGCTGCACAGACGAAGCAGGTGGTATGCCATGTCTGCCTCAAGGCATGCATCACTTCCTGGGGAAAAGAAGCCTCAGTTCAGGACAGAAAGGCCAGCAGAGAGAAGGAGGCAGGCTTGACGTCCACACTAGGCCTCAGTCACTGCAAGAATGTCCCATCAGGGAGCGGGACAGGCAGCCCAAAAAGCGGGCCTCAGACACATGGAGGAAGGTCAGGGGTGGCAGACGAGAGGCTCCTACTCGCGCAGTGCATGCTGGGTGCCAGGTTCTGTGTGTGCTCATATAAACTGTGATGCTTCCCCTCCCATTAAACTTGGGAGGGAGGCTGCTTG
Organism: Bison bison bison; assembly: GCF_000754665.1. Classification (NCBI taxonomy): domain Eukaryota; kingdom Metazoa; phylum Chordata; class Mammalia; order Artiodactyla; family Bovidae; genus Bison; species Bison bison. Next base: position 3,825,714 of record NW_011494913.1, on the reverse strand, counting down.
TTACTGTCATTTAACGAAAGGGGCATCGAGTGTCAAAGCCACACAGAGGTATACGGTGAGGTGACTTGCTTTTCAAAAGCTCCGCAAGCCACTTCAAGCTGTGTGGCCCAGGGATACGATCATCTCTCACTTCAAGTTCATTCGCTCCCTAGTTCACTGGTGCCGAACCGATGCCCTTCCGGGACAGAGATGGAGCTGTTCTTGCTCTGCTAGCACAGCAACTGCTTGGCTTCCAAATGGGACCCCACAACTTTGGGAAGGAGGAGAGACTGGTTGGAAAACAGACAAGGGTCCGAGGAGAAGAATGCTGCCCACTTACCCCCATGATTTTGGTGTTACACTTGGCACAGACTGGGGCAAAGAACTGCTCATAACAGCGCTCACAGTAAACGTTGTTCTGCTCCTCCACAAAGCACACATCTGCCAGGGAGGCCTTGCAGTAGGCACAGCTGAACTCTTCCGGATGCCAGGAACGGCCCATGGCTACCAGAAAGGGGCCCCTGGGGAAGCAGAGAACAGTATCTCCTAAGTAGCCCCAAAAGCTTATGACCAGGCATTTCAAAAACTCCCAACGATATTCACACTTTGACCCTGATAACCCTGACTTTTGTGACTGTTCTAATGAAATAACAGGAAATTCAGATAAAGCTCCATGAAAAAAGATGAGGTTGCATCACTTACAAAAAAGAGTAATGGGGAGGCGACTCAAACATCCATGACTAGGGGGCCCAGTAAGTGTATTATGGGATATCCTTCAGTTGAATGCTTGTAGTAAGAAGAGCCATGATGATGGTGCCAATGGCCAACATTTATTAAGTGCTTACTCTCTGCCAGGCACCATTCACGAAGAAATTTGCATTTATTAGTGTGTTTAACTCTCACAACAACTCTATGCAGCAGGTACTATCATGATACCCACTTTTAGATAAGAAAACTGAGGTACAGATGTTAAGTAAGTTGCTCAAGGCCATAGGGCTATTATGCTAGACCCAGGACACAAACCTGGATCTAGATCAGTCTCAGAACACTGAGGCTAAAGAAATGCTTTATATTTTAATTTTTATTGTTCTGAATTTTCTAATTATTCTCTAATGAGTATATTCTTTCTGTTGTTGTTTGGTCAACTAAGTTGTGTCCAACTCTTTTGTGACCCCATGGAATGTAGCCTGCCAGGCTCCTCTGTCCATAGGATTTCCCAAGCAAGAATACTGGAGTGGGTTGCCATTTCCTTCTCCAGGGGATCTTCCTGATCCAGGGATTGAACCCACATCTCCTGCATTGGCAGGAAGGTTCTTTACCCTGTACGTTGGCAATGGGTTCTTTACCACTGAGCCACCTGGGAAGCCCCATATTTTTTCTAGTGATACTTTATTTTTAAATAAAAGTATATTTTTCATATACATAAGTTCATCCTCCCCCACACACAAGCACATACTGTAAACATGTTATATTCAAAAAGCATCACCCATGATCCTGGGCTTCTAAGTATGAAATGACTTGTTTTCCCTTCAGTGTGGCAGATGGCCACCAAAACCCTGAGCAGCACAGGCCTGACTGAATAGACCCAGAAGCAGCCCCAAAGGAAAAGCTGGGGCAAAACCAGCACTGTCAGCCAGCTTGCAACAGGCCTAATAAACCTACCAACCAGACCTGCAATTCTCAGAACCCAGCCTTAGCCCAAGGGGGTGCTGCTGGCCCAAGCACCATACTGGGGCTTTAGCCACTGACCTCATGGAATCCTCACAACTCCCTGGGGAAGTGGGTGTCACACAGGCATACAAGCTAAAGCTCAGAGAGGGTTAGACCAGGGACAGCTAGCAAGAGGGACCCGAGGCTGCCCCGCACGCAGCTTTCTCCCTGCACCTCCCTCCCTCCCACCCGCCTTGCCCTGCCAGCATCCCAGTACAGGGCCACAGTGGGATCTGATCTTACCGGATGATGCTGTTGCAGTGGCCACAGAGCGGAGTCCGGCTGCTGGCTGGGAAGCGCTCGGCCCTCTGCACCGTACCCCTGGCAAGGGGGGACACCTGGGGAGCCGGTGGTGGCGGGGTGTAGGCAGGGGCGCCTCGGGGCAGACTCTGCTTGCTGACAGTGGTGGTGGTCTTGCCAGGGGCAAACTTCTGAGAGAAGCTGTCGTCTGTCACCCATGGGGGACGGCTGGCAGACTCTGCAGGGCCCCCACTGTACAGTGTAGGATTATAGCTTGGGGCTGGC
>NW_011494913.1:3800853-3823395 GCF_000754665.1 Bison bison bison | reverse complement strand
GGCGGGGGCAGGGGAGGGCGTGTAGGGGGTGGGACTGTAATTGGCCCCCGGGGATGGGCTGTAGGTAGACGCAGGCACTGCAAGCCAAAAATATCCAAAGAAAAATGTGTCAGGAATTCATTTCTCCCAGCTCCCCCCACCCCCAGCCAGGGAACTGTAAAAGACAACTTTAATATTAGAGCGGCACAATTCCAGTTTTTACACAGAGATGTGTCCCGAGCTTCTTCATGGCCTTGATTTGAATTTGCAGCAAGAAGCCAAGGGAGATAAAGAGCCATGGAGCAGAGCCCTGGGGAGCTTGGACAGGGCTGGGAAGGGATAGAACTATAAATATCCACAGCTGTGCGGGGTGGGGCTCAGCCAGGCCCTGGCTGCCAGGAGCCTGCCGGAGACAGTGAGTGGGGGCAGGGGGCGCGGGCAAGGCTGGTATCTGGATCCCCTCGGCTGGAGAGGGTGAGAGTGGGTCATTCTGGCCTTGACTGGAAGATGCTCTTGTTTGCACTCTGACCAGTGATTTGACATCTGGAATGCCTCAGTCATATACGTTTGCTGAACCTGGACCTAGTCCAGCCTTTGAGACAAAGCAGATGACGGGACAGTTAGGTTTTCAAGTTTAGATTCCAGGTTTAGTTGCAATCGTGTTTTGTTTGTTTGTTTGTTTGAACAGCTTGGCTTGGTGTGTAATGGGGGAAGTCCATTTTGGTTTGAATTGGGGTGGTGGGTCTTGAAGACATCATTCAGAGGAAGGCTAGACAGAGATGCTGAAGTGACACAACCCAGGTCTAGCTGCTTCCTCAGCCTGTGGTTGCCTCTGGGGGACCCAAGCTCCCCCGCCTCGCTTTGATGGAAACTGAGAGCGTGTCCGAGTGTGTTAGAGGTTACCTTCCAGGCAGGAGGAAAATTCCCTGCCTTGATTCTGGAACCCTCTCCTCCAGCTCACTGAGAGCTGAAAACCCTTTTAGGGCAGCAACACAGAGGAGCAGAGCAGCTGCTCACCCAAAGCCCTCCGAGGTCTGGGCCTCAGAATCCAGGTTTCTAAGTTCTGCTGCCTCTCATTGTGAAACTAACAAGGGCAGACCCAGCTGGCCTGGCACACCTGGTTTAGCCAGCCTTCACTCCTAGGGAGGGAGGTTCCGGATGCCTCACCTCAGCTCACACTTTGCTCCTCTGGAAAGAGGCTTTATTCCTTCTACCCCAGGAAGTGTGTCAGGGCAGCCTCCCTCCCCATCCCTGCGTCTGGCCTGGTGAACGGACTATGCTGATAGGTGCGAAGGCAGCCCTCAGCAGGCTCCAGCCTGGAAAGGAAGGTCATTCTCAGGGCTAAAGTTCCTGGCCTGGCCTCTGGTCTCTCCCCACCTGGTTCCCCTGGATTAACCTGCTGCTCCAACCCTGTATCTCCTGCTCCCAGATGATTGGCCCTTCAGAACTGGGTGACATGGAAACCCTATTGCTGGGAATGGGTAGGGACCAGGCCTGTGTTATTGAAAGCAGAAGGGATACAACCCTCCACAGCCCTGCCCTAGAGCCATCCTGGCAGTGAGGCTGGCTTCCAAAGGTAAAAGTTTCTCCATAAGGAATCTTCTTCCCACTTACTAAGGGGATAGGCTAGGAACGTAACAAGTCAACTGGGTAGTCCTCTTTAGAGCTGAGGTCACTGAGGCTCAGACAGAGCTAGTAAGCGGTAGAGTGAGTCTCCAAAACCATTTTTTCTATCACCCCAAGAAGGCAATGGCACCCCACTCCAGCACTCTTGCCTGGAAAATCCCATGGACGGAGGAGCCTGGTGGGCCGCAGTCCATGGGGTTGCTAAGAGTCAGACAAGACTCAGCGACTTCACTTTCCCTTTTCACTTTCATGCATTGGAGAAGGAAATGGCAACCCACTCCAGTGTTCTTGCCTGGAGAATCCCAGGGACGGGGAAGCCTGGTGGGCTGCCGTCTGTGGGGTCGCACATAGTCAGACATGACTGAAGAGACTTAGCAGCAGCAAGCTGACTCTGTGAAAAAACACGAGTCTGATTTCCAGAAGATTTGAGTGTACTCTGTTGATAGGGGTACCTATCAACCTGGAGGAGACGCCGTGGTCTGGCAATGTAGCACAGTCACCAAGAGTCCTGGGTTCAGGTCCTCGCTCTACTACATCCTGGCTGTGTGTCCTTGGACAAGTTCCTTAACATCTCTAGGCCTGAATTTCCTCGTCTAAAAATGGCAATAATAATTCTTAGTGCCTTATTAGGAGGATTAAGGGAAATAAGAACTGTAAAGGCTGAGCCTAGTACCTGGCACCTAGTACCTGGCACTGTGTATGTGTCACTACATGTTAGTGGGGATGGTGAGGTGAGTGACTCCTGGGTCTCATGGTCCAGATGACCTGTCAGCTCATCTCACAGCCTGATCGTGACATCACCTGAAGGACCCCAGCCCAGGGAGACTGTAGGATTTAGAGGATGGGAGATGTGACCTAATCCTAATACTGTGTTATCTAGTGCATTGTCCTAATGTGGCCATTAAGCACTTGATATGCAGCTAGTCCAAACTGAGACATACTACAAAGATAAAATACACACCAATTTTTAAAGACTTAGTACAAGAAGGTAGAATATCTCACTAATAATTTTATATTGATTGATTATATTGATTAAAGTGATACTTTGAATATACTGAGTTAAATAAAATATATTAAAATTAATTTCACCTGCTTCCATATGCTTTTTTGTAAATTTATTTTTAATTGAATATACACTTTTTAAAAAATGTAGCTACTAGAAAATGTATTGTTACCAGATAGTGCCATCCTAATCCGGACAACAGTTACCAAGTACTGCCTACTTTCACATGCCAGGGCCTTTATGTGCATTATTTCATGTAATACTTGCTGCAATCCAGTGAAGCAGATAATAGTCTCTAGTCCGTTTTACAGAAGAGGAATTGAGGCTTGGAGAGCTTATGCAACACCGAGCTGCAACAGGCGCTCAGGCTGCAGCACTCAACCCCAGATCCCTGCTTAACCACTCCCCAGGCAGAAAAACAGGCTTTAGCACGCCCCTTCCAAATCTGGCCCTAGCCCACTTTTCCAACGTCTCTCTAGCAATACTAACCCTATTGCCTCTGCCAGGCAATCTTTCTCTTCCCTCATCTGGAAGGCCTTCCAGTCTCCATGATTCACTCCCTTTTTCTAAACCCCAAGAATAAGAAGGTCTCAGCAGGTCAGAGGCACGCTGGCATCTGGGCACGGTGGGCTGATTCCTTGTCCAAGAGTCCCCCGGCACCCTCCTCCCCTCTACGATCTAAGGCCGTTCCCTTCTTCCCGGCGCAGGCCAGCAGCCTCCCTCCACTATCAGGTACCCAGTGAGGATCGGGGCGCAGGGAGCAGCTGCTTCACAGTTCTCTTCCCTCTGCGCCCTTCAGCCTGGCTGCCCCTGCCATCCCCGACGTGCCAGGAGAGAGACTTGATATCCCATCTCCGAGCCCGAGGCTGTTGCTATTTCTGCTTGATGGAATGAAGCCCGTCCAAATTAGAAGGTGATATTTCATCTCTAATTGGCAAGTTCAAAAGGCCCCTATCGCACTCGGCGGCTCGGGAATGTGTAATTAAACAAGGTGATTTCTGACTCACTCCAGGTCGGGCCCGGCTCCCGCGAGCGCCTGGCCCCCACCCGGCCCGCGGGCCGACGTGGCTTCCCTCGGCCCGTGTGGGGGCCCCTCCGCCCATGGTCCCCTCCCGGGCCCCAGGTGCTCCAGGGAGCGGCCGCCCGGTCTCGGCGCCAGCGATAGGATCCGGGTTGCGAACGCCACGGTCGGCCCGGAGGAGCCTTCGTGAGGAGCTGCGGCTTGGGCTACACACAGGCTCTCCGCCCTCCCCAGGGCCGGGGTCGGCAGAGGCGAGATGGGGAGAGGCCCCGGGCCCAGGTTCCCGGTATCTCGCCGGGCCGCCTGCCAGCCTCCCGGGGACTCCACCCTCAGGAGAGGAGGCGGAGGCAGGCCGGCTCCGGCGCGAGCCCGCCTGGCGGCTTCCTTCCCCGCCGGGCAGGAATGAGTTAACGTCTGCTCGGCCTGGGAACGCGGCAGAGGCCCGCAGCTCCGGGGCTCCGGCACGTCTCGCCCGCCCGGGCTCCAGTCCCGGAAGGAGGAGGGGGCGCGCCCGACGAGCCAGGCGGCGCGCGCCACCGGTGCCGTGCCGCCCCCTGGCGGGCCTGCGGAAGAGAGCCGGCGGCCGGGGCGGGGGCGCCGAAGCCCAGGGCCCGCCCCGGAAGACGCCCTTAAGGACCCACCTGGGAGGCGAGCCCGGGCCAGGGCGGAAATGGCCACCTTGCGCCCCGACAGAGCCTCACCTCCTTTCGCAGGAGGTGCTCCAAACTCCTTATCACCCTCCCTTCTGTGCTCCCCATGGCTGCCGAGCAACTGCTTCCTCCAGCTCCATCCGAGACTTTTCACCCTTGCAGCCGGCTGAAAATTGCTCCCTAAAACTATGGACTTTTAATCTCAGAACTCTTGTGTTCTCGCTTCTGAAGAGACAGAGCAGGGCACCTCTTGTGTACCAAGCACTGTCCTGGGTGCTTCATTCTCATCCCCAGAGCATCAGGTGTACACAACATGCCTGTTTTTTAAACGAGGAAATACAGGCTTGGGAGATGGAGTACTTTACCGTGGATAGCAGAGCAGGACCTGGCAATGGAGTCTGATGCTAAACTCACTTCCACCCACACTCGACCCTGCTCAGAGTGCGTTTTATGAAACAGATGGCTGATCATGGCTCCTCTGCCCTACACATCAAGTCAACACCCCAAACAAGGCTCTTCCTGTCTCAGTCCCTGTCTCATTTTCTCAAGTTCACTGAGCATGCCGGAGGAGATACCTAAGCCAGCCTGAGAACTGCCCTGGAGCTCTGGGGAGAGGCCCAACTTTGCCTAGGAAAAGGGAGGACATAGGCTGAGCCCTTGGCTGTGCAGTGATGAGAATGGGGACCAAAGTGATAGAACAGAGCCAGTGAAGCCAGCCACTGGCAGACCCTGTGTGGGTCCCTCTCCCGCCCGTCACCTGTGCTTTCCATGGCTCTAGTTAGCCTGTCCCAGCTGAAGAAACCAAAGACCAGACAGGTGAGCAGCTTGCCCAGCATCACATTCTGCAGTAGGTCTGTCCAAAGCCCGTGGCACTTTCGTTACAGCTCCGCATCCACTGGCTTGAATCAGACCCAGACTCCTGGAGGAACAAGACCCTCCCCCCTAAACCGTCTCTTGCTCACTTGGAGCCTGCAACTCCCCAGGCAGGAAATGTCTTGAGATCTAGGAGGCTCCATCACTGCCTGATACTGCCATCTGTCTCTGCAGTGCCAGAGACAGCTTCCGTAGGATTCTGGCCCATAATTGGGAGAAGGGAGGATGAACGTCATTAACCACCATCCTTCTGGGGGATGTGGCTTTAGAGCTGACCCCTGGAGCCCATGCCCAGGCTAGACAGCCTCCCTCCCCGCTCTGCCTCTCACCTGGCTGGTAGACAGAAGGCCGGATGCTGGCAGTGGTAACAACCCGGGGCTTGGGTGCAGGGGCAGCTGGGGCCTCGCTGTATGTATGGGCAGCAGGTGCTGGAGAGGTGGCCACAGCAGGACTGTAGGTGGAGGCCTGGGGCCTGGAACCAAGTGGGGAAGAGTTAGCAGCCAGAAGGACAACCCCAGCCAGGCCCTGGAGCCTGAAGCCACGGCAGGCTGGCTCCCAGATCTTTAAAGAGGCTCTGTAAGAAGGAAACCTGACAAAGACTTGCCTGGGGAGCTGCCAGAGGCTGTGAAGAAAAGACCAGGAGGTCTTAGGGGGAGGAAGCTGCTCTTTGGGTGCTAAGTCTTGGTGAGTCTGGTGAGAGCAGCAGAGACACTGTGAAAATTACAGCCCACTGCTGGAACTACGACCTTAGCAGAGGGAGGAGAGGACCAGTCAGACCAGAGGATGATGGGAAACCCTTCACCCCTTGTGGAGAGACGGAGGGATGGGGGTGGGAAGCTGGGGCGGGGAAGGAGGTTGAGGCAGGAGGAAAGATGGAGACAGTCAAACCTACTTCCCAACCTTTGGGGCACCTCACAGCCTCAGACCACCTGGCTTCCTCCCCCTCCCCCTTTCTATTGTTGTGGAAGGAGCAGTAAAGTCTCAGGCTCCAAGGAGGGGAGGTCAGGAGCAGCCCCCAGCCCCCAACATACACAGAGGCTCTTCTGTATAGAATTTATGCTGCCCTCCTCCCACTGCCTTAGCTGCCAAGAGGCCCAAAGCAGGCCTTTTCCCACTTATGACCCAGGGACCCTGGGACCAAAGAGATGGAAAAAAATAGTGTACCAGTTCATTGCCCTCAGGAGATGCTGTGCTTGGCCTCTCCTCTTAGAGAACTAAAGACTCCAAGAGCTCCTGCAGCTAAGCAGCCTGTTCAGTGTTGTCTGATTCAGTGTTTCCCAATTTCATTTGCCTGGGAAATCCCTCATCTTTTCTTCATTTTAAAACTAACAAATACCTTAGAGAACATGTCCCTGGTTGGTCTCTGCATCTTTCAGGCACTAATGGGGATGACATGACCCACACCCAGGGAAAATGGGACATTGACGGGGGTGTGGAGAAATGAGCCCCTGGAAATATACTGCCTCCTGCTTCCTGTATTCCTTCCCTCTCATGGGCCCAGGGCCTGCCCGTCTCTGCTGGGCAGAGTCATAGGATAAGGGAGTGCCATCCTCTCCAGGACTCTGGGAGGGGGTTGTCCTGAGCTTAGAATCTACCACCAAGCTCCTAAATGGATCCAGAAGGGTCTGGGTGCTGCCCCAGACAATTAGTTAGAATGCATCTCAGAGAGCCAATGTGCCAGACCTGGGGGCTTGTCCTGCCAAGTTGTCATGTTTCTGGTTGAGTGAGACCACTGTCTGCCCTCTCTGGGGCTGCCCTTCTGTGATATATCCCTGTTAAGACCCATGGAGTAGGAGCCTCAGTGGAAGAGGAAAAGGCCATGTCCAAGTGGTGCCCAGCTTCCACTGTGGTAGAAGAAGACGAAGGGTCAGCTGGTCTTAGTCAGACTCGCCCACCAGCGAAGGATGCTTTCCCAGCATCCAGGAGCCACAGGTGATCTGTCAGAGATTGGCGCTGGGGGAGCAAGCAGAGGCTCAAGATATCCAGCAAGAATTCGGAGGCCATGTAGGGTGTCCATTTGTCTCCCACGGGCTCCCTCTGGCACCACTCCAGCCCATGTAACAAGGAGGGCAGAGAGCTGGGCCCAGAGTGAGGTCCCCTGGCCCCCTCTGCTCCAGCCTGATGCTGGCAGCCCTCCATGGCTTTCTCCACTCTCCACCCAGGCTTCACATCTCTTTGTAAGACAAAGTGGAGGGAGGGTTTGCTCTGTTGAGGGGGTCCCACGGCCCCCTGGACAAGGAGGCCTGGAACGTGGTGCTGAAGCCTGCCTTTGAGCAGGGCTGGGGCTAGACTGTCCATGGGACCCAGGCATCTAAAGCCTTCCCCTCAAACTGGGGTGGCATCTTCTCACTAGACGGTAGGGGCATGTCTTATCCCCCTCAAAGTTTCTTCTTTGTGTGGGGAGCAAGGCCCTTACTGAAAGAGACTCTGGCGTGCAGAAGGGAAGCAGCTTGCTAAGTGCCCCCAGGAAGCTGGGATATGAGGACCCTGGAAGCCTGGGCCAGGCTCACCCTTGATACTTGAGTTGGGTTGGGGAGAGGCTGGGCTCAGCATTACCCAGGTCACTGTGAAGCCAGGGGGTAGAAGCGGGGCGCACAGGCCACTCTGCCCATCCTTCACCCTGGCTTCAGGCTGCAGCAGGGAACCATGCACCCTGACCTGCTGAAAAGGTGCCCTTTTCAGCAAAACCCTGGGAGGGGAGTGTGCAGACTGGGAAAGCTGGCTCTGACTCCAAACACCAACTTGGCAGCTCCACACAGCCCAGAAAGAGCTGGGCCGCCCGGCCTGTTACACTGCCTGGCCGCTCCAGAATGACCTGTCCAGCCTCCCCCTCTGCCTCCCCACACCTCCTCTCATCCTTTTCAACACCTCCCTTGCCTTGCCTTTGCTGAGTATCCATGAGGGCAGACAGGAATGCAGTAACTTGCAATACTTGAGAGCATTTTATGTGCTGGGTGTTTTATGCACTTTTTCTATGCTGACCCTATAAAATTATGGACATTATGCATTGATGCATTGTGCATTAATGCCTTAGGAGATGAGGAAACTGAGGTTCTGCAGAGTTGAGTCACTTTCAGAAGTTACAGACAGTAAGTGGTAGAGCAGAGATGTGAGTCCCACTGCACCAGGTGTCTCTGGAGCTAGCGTGCTTCTCCATCAAGAGAACAGAGGGTGAGGGACAAGGGCGAGGTAGTTTGTAAATAGTCTGACCCACCTTCAGTGCTCAGGTCAACGCTCCCTCCTCCACGGAGGCATCCTTGATTTCCTTTCTTTCTCTGTAATCCCAGTTCCAGGAACATGGATTTTCCACACAGTCTCTCTGTTATTTAACCTTATGGGCGTGTGTGTGTGTGTGTGTGTGTGAGACAGAGAGAGAGAGACTTTTACCTCTTTCCCTAGAGCATGTGCCCCTGGGGCGGGGTGACACGTCCAGCCTCTGTCCTCAGCCACACACACAGTGCATCTCCCTGAAATGCACCTCCAGTATCCCCTTCAGCCCAAGGTCCAGGGGTCCTAACCACTTTGGACGGGCCTTTCCGAGGGCCCAACACAGCTGCCGACAGACGGCCCGGGGGAGGCCTCTCCTGCCTCCCTCCCCACGGGCAGAGCCGGCACCTGTGGGCCAGTTACCTTGGACTGTCCGCAGGGCTTGAGGCAGGGGCTGTGGCAGAGGCGGTGGCAGCATGGGCAGCGGCTGTGGCCGGGGGTGGCGAGGCTGTGCTGGGAGAGGCAGCAGCAGGCGACTGGGCAGAAGCGGGCAGCAGTGGGGTGGCGGCCTGGCTGGTGCACACTGGAGCATGCTCAATAGGGGTGCTGATGAGGCGACCAAGAAAGACAACAGGTCAATGGCGCCACTCTGCAGGGGGGGCGCGGTGGGTGCAGCAGAGGCAGGCTGGGCAGAGGTCACCAGCCTTACTGTGAACAGAGCTGGATCTTCCAGAAGACCTGTTCCCAGGCTGAGGGAAAGAGCACCCCCACAACCCAGGACTCCCAGAAGGAAGGGCTCAGACCACAGGGCGGATCACAGGAACATCAAAAATATTCTCAAACCTCCTGAGACTCCCCTACATGATTCCCCTTTCTCAACATGCAAGATAAAAACAGTGCGGTCAAAAAGGAGTCTAAATTATCAACCAAGTCTTCTCCCCAATCCTGTTTTCCTCCTTCTTTCACTGTTCCCTCTTTAGTCAGAGATAAGCATTGCCTTTGAGAAGGGGTTATACAAGGAAGAAAACAGAGGCAGGATATTTGGTTGTCAAAGGCTTAAGTTCTGAAGTTGCGAGAACTTGGGCTTCAGGCTGCGAAGGACTCGGAGCACTGATGGTACCTTTGGAAGATGGTAAAAGCTACCCTGCCAGGCAGACCAAGGTCATCTGAACAAGAAAGGGGGCAACGTGCACTGAGGGATTCAAGAATAAAGGGAGCTGTGCCTGTTTTCTGGGCAAACCCTGCGGAAGCGGCAGGGCCACAGGCTCCCCTGTGCTCAGGCCCCTGGTGAAGGGTGGGCAGGCCTGAGGCAGCCCAAAGATCTGCGGGCCATCTTGTGGCCTGGGGGCTATGCACGGCTTCCTACACCCCTGAGAGCGATATGGACACGGCGCTGAGTGCCTGCACATGTGGAAGTCCCTGTGATTGGGATCATGAGAGGTGACTGCTCTGCCAGTACAGACCACTGTGACCAGATGGGAGGGGGATGTCCCAGCAGATGCCAGCACAGGCAGATCATGATCAAGGACCAGGTGCCCAGACTCCCCATCCCACCTGCCTTGGCATTCTGCAAGCACCTCTTCCCCAAAACCACCCCAGACAAAAGAGGAGCATCAGAGCCTGGGTCAATGGGATTAGATTTCTGCCCCCTGTGAAATGAGGCAGAGAATAAAAATTAAACTATAGGAAAGCAAAGAAAGGTACATTCTTTGCTCACTTGGGTTATTGGACTAAGATCTGTACTTTCTATGATGGCAACTTGTTGTTCAGTTGTCAAGTCGTGTCGGACTCTTCGTGACCCCATGGACTGCGGCACGCCAGGCTTCCTTGTCCCCCACCCTCTCCTGGAGTTTGTCCAAGTTCATGTGCATTGAATCAGTGATGCCATTCACCCATTTCATCCTCTGTCCCCCAGGATATTGCAAATCCTATGGGTGGGAATGATTTTCCTCACGCGATGACATCCAATTATTGACCTCCCGCTATGTGCCAGGCCTGTCTTAAATCCTCACAAAAGCCCTCTGATGTGGGTATTACAGATTCTTTTTAACAGGTGAAGAAATGGAGACAGAGAATTCCATTGCTGGAGCTCCTAGAACTTGGTAGTGACAGCAGGATCTGATTTAGGTGATAGATTTGAAGCCTTACCCAGTACTTCAAGTGGCCCTCAAACAGGAAGAAAGAACCTTCTTCCTGCAGTCAAGTAGAATCCTTCCCCAGCAAAAGGCACTACTCTTACTTGAAATAATTAGAATAATCCTCTTCCCTCTATAAGTGCATATCATATGCCAGGCCTTGCACTAAACAGCTTATATGAGCAGTACTCCACTTGATCCTTTCAACCTGGCTGGGCAACTGGTATCAAGATCCTCATTTTACAGATGGGGAACTTGAGGTCCAGAAAAATTGAATCTCCACTAAAACATCAGTTTGTCACCAAGTGCCAGAGATGCACGTGATCCCTAACCACTACATCATTTCTCAGACTTGAATATGTGGGCAAATTGGCCTGGAAATCTTGTTTAAAATGCAGCTTCTGGCTCAGAAAGTGGGTAGCGGGGCTGAGCGTCTGCATTTCTAACAAGCCCCGAGGTGATGCTGATGCTGCTGGTCCGCGGACCACACTGAGCAACAAGGTACCACACAGGTCCGTCCCGGAAGGAGTGCCAGGGGCCGCAAGCTGTGCACCAAGGTGTCACAACTTGCTCTCCTCCGTCCAGGGAGGCATATGGTAGAGAAAGGTGTGAAACAGCACGAGAGGGTCAGGAGGAAGGGGCCGGAGAAGAGGCAAGGCTGCAAGCTGACTGCCACACGGGCGGGAGCACCGTTTTTCTCCGTGACCACACAGGAAGCATCTAGATGGACAAGGGCAGTGGCCACGCCCTGCCCAGCCCTTTCCCAGCTTAGTGGTCCAGAGAGGCAGCCATGGGCACCACAGCTCTAGGCTCATGGTGGTGCCCAGTCCTGGCCCACCATGAGGCCACTCAACGCCCCCCGCATGAAAGAACTTGGCTTCTGGAAGCCATGCCCATGAAGTGGCTGCCTCAGAGAAGCAGCTGCAGCCCCTGACATCCCCACTGAGCTGGCTGCTCAGACCCCCATGGCGTGGACATGTTTGGGAAGGCCTGTCTGACAAAGGACACCCCATTTCCTTTAGCTGTTTCTCCCTAACCCTGCCACATGCTTCCAGGGGGCTTCTGGGAACTGCAGACAGCAGCGACAAAAATACCCAGGCTGGGAACATATTCTCTGCAGGACAAATAGGAAACTGGCTTTACCTGTCTCCTGTATTCCAAGCCCCTGTCAGACCAGCTTACCTGTTGCTCTCCCCAAGCATAGCTCCACATGAGTCCTGGCTTCTTGAGGGGTGAAGTTGGAGTGGACATGACCCTGGGAAAACTCATCATCTACCCCAGGGCAGGACAAAGGGCACGCTGTGAGCCTGCTGCCCAGGGTTGTGACTGGGTAGCCTATCTTGGGTTACTGGCTACAGACCCCAAGCAGCCGGGGCCTAGGGAACGTAGGAGCACCGCTGAAGAGCATCCAGAAGGACCTCGGGCTCTTGTCCAGGTCAGTTCATGCCTGAAGTTCCCTGAGGAAGGGGCCTCAGAAATCAAGCACTGCAAAGAACTTACCAGACCCTGGCTTCAGTCCTCAAGACAGTGCCTGTTAGATCACCCCGGCCTGGTCAAGGACTCTGGCCTGGTTCATAATTCACCTTAAACATCTAAGCAAAAACCAAGCCAACCCAACGATATCAACTGGCTGGGGGCTGCCTGGGAAGGGTGCAGCCAGAGGAGAAACACAGCCTGGCTACAGTCCCCCTTTCAGTCCATCTCTTCCTTCCACTCAGTTGGCATCAGGGTACAGTGTGCCAACCCTGTGCCCTGCTCTGTTGAAGTGGCCCTTGGTTGTTGCTCCTATTGGCGACAGTGGTGTTGCTGGGCCAGGAGGGGTCTGTGGTCACCGGGCTCAGGCTGGAACTATCGGCAACGCATGCTGTGACTGATGCTGCTGAGTGGTGTTCACCTCTACTGGGGTGATGATGCTATTTGTATGAGCTAAAAGAATGGAATATGAACATCTCTGTTGATTCAGTGATGATAGAATGCCAGTCGAGTGGCTGGGCTGGAAACTATTCATGCTGCCACCCACCTAGTTAGCTGATGGCAGTTGCTCAGGGCGGCCCTGATCCCGTCGCTGTGCAGCAGTGTTGCGCACGGCTCGAGTCCAGGAGCCCTGTTGACCCTGTCGTCTATGCAACGACACCCCTCCGGAACTGCTCAGTGCACAGCCACCCCCACAGGCTGTGGTGTGGACGATGCCCTGCAACCTTCACGAGCTCCACACAGCTTTCGGAACAGAGTCAAAATCCAGAGCCTGGCAGTCCAGCTCTGGACCACTGCTAACCAGAACGTCCTCTGCCTGTCTTCCATTCCAGTCAAAATAATTAACTCAGGGTTCTGGGACATTCCTTCTCATCAGCATCTCTGCTTTCTCTGCTTAGAACAACATAGGCAGCCTTCCGTGACTGTGCATGCCCCACTCCTGTCTGTTCCCGAAGATCACACACCCAGACCCCTTCTTCCAGGAAGCCTTCCTGGATACTCCAGATGGGAAAGCCATCCCTGTCTCTGGACCTCACACAATCAGCCTTTCATCACAGTAAGTCACAACCACATCAGCCATTTCTGATTCCTTGGGCACCCACAGTGGCCAGGAACCCAGTGCCTCGACTGATGCCCATGGACACGGAACGCTGAATAAGGACACTCTCCTGTTTACCTCAGTGCTTCACACAGACCCCTGGCCTGGGGCCACCCAAAGTGCTGCCTGCAGTGGCCTGGGGTCACTGGGGAGGCACCAGGTGGGCTGGAAAGCAAATAGCCTTCCAGGACTTCAATTAGGTGGATCCAAGAGGGTTCCATCGGATAGGCCTGGGGGATAGGGACAGGGGACTGGGAGGCCACCAGCTCTGACGGATTAGCTCAGATCCTCTGCTAGTCTTAGGACACCCACTACCGCGGCCTCACTCTGCCTGGCAGCCCTCAACCCCCAACCTACCCCTGGTCTTGGAAGTCCTCAATAAAAGGTCAACTAAATATGAGCATGCCCGAGGATGCCTAAATGCAGGCAAAAGTGCACCTCTCCCCACTTCCCCTGTTGATCCCCTGGCCAGCCTGCCTTGCCTGGTCCTTGCCTTGACCCTGGGGTCAGACTGCTAGAGGGAGGATGAGATGGGAGGTCAAGTTGGAACAAGATGGTGTGTGTGGGGGTGGGGATGCGGGGGGCACTTTGGGGAGCATCTCAGGGTGGCAGGCAGGATAGAACACGCTCCCTGACCAGCCCTTCTAGATGGGATTGCCAAGGTCCCTGGAGGCAGAAAGGAAGCCTGTGCCGGGCAGTGGGAGTGGGAGCAAAGCTCTGGCCCAGTCCAGTCCCAGGGCTGGCGGGGAGTCCTGAAGGATAGGCCTCAACACCTGTCATTATTTGTCAAGTGTTGATGATCTCATGTTCTCAGCTTGGGGTTCCCTCAGTCAGGGATGAGGCTGATGAGTAGGCAGGTGAGTAGGGAGGACATGAGCCTGCCAGACTGGCCCTTCCTAAATGCTCAGGACTAGGACAGGCCGTAGGTGTGTGGAAGCCAGGAATGAGAACCTTCCTTGCCCTCTTGCCACGTGAGCCAGCCTCCACCAGGCACACCTTCCAGCTCCTCCCTCCTGAGCCATGGCCTGCTTATGAGGGACCCCTGCAGTCTCCCTGTGAGCCACGCCTTAGTCCAGCTGTGTCCACCTCAGCCACTTCTCTCCCTCCTGGCCAGGGCTGGGCATGCGCAGCGCCTTCCTGGAACCAGGGTTTGTGGTGTGCTTTCTGATCGGGAAGGAGGGCGGGCTCGGCCTGCCGGCTATGGCTGGTGTGGGAGGGGAGGCAGGGAGCACTCACACACACTACCCGAAGGAGGCTAAGGCTGCCCTCTAGCCCACAGAACAGCTTCCCACCCACGGTCCTCTCTGCTTGCTCTCTGGAGCCCTGGGCAGGGCCATAGGGACAGGGAAACAGTGGTCTGCATTGGAAGGACTGATGCTGAAACTCCAATACTTTGGCCACCTGATGTGAAGAGCTGACTCATTAGAAAAGACCCTGATGCTGGGAAAGATTGAAGGCAGGAGGAGAAGGGGATGACAGAGGACGAGATGGTTGGATGGCATCACCAACTCAATGGACATGAGTTCGAGCTAACTCTGGGAGATGGTGAAGGACAGGGAACCCTGGCATGCTGCAATCCATGGGGTTACAAAGAGTCGGACACCACTGAGTGACTGAACAACATATCCCAGGCCTAGTGGGCACTGCCCCTGGCCCTCTCCTGCAGGCACCTGTCCTCTCCCCGTCTCAGACCTGCCCCCTTGGGTGATGCGCACACAGGTACAGCAGGACTGGGGCAGGTTTGGTTCATTTCAAATCCTCTTTATTTCAGAATAAGCATGCTTGTATGTACAGGAGAGGGAACTAGGGAGCCAGCACACACGGCATGGAGAGGGGAACACGCGCTCCAGTCTCACCACGGCCAGGACGGGCCTCTCCCTCGTCTACCCTGGGGCCTCCTCTTCCTCTGCAGGGAGCCCTGTCCTGGGCTACCTGGCTCCAGAGGGCTTGAGGGAGTAAGTGGGGCCAGGGAGTTGGCGTCTCAGGACCCTGATCTGTGGGCTGCTCGTTCCAGGATGGCACTAGGCCGGGCTGCTTCTCCCGGGAGCTGGGCTTGGTGGGGGAATGGACCAGTGGCGGTCTTTTTCCCTTGGTTTGGGGGTGTCCTATCAGCAAACCCCATCGCGTCCTCTCTGACCTACAGGAAGGCCCTGCGCAGGGGAGCAGAGGCTTGGGCTGTTTGGGGGTGGCGAAGGTTGCGGTGAAGGGCAGGGGCAGAGTGGGTGCAGGGCTGCGGGGCTGGGCCCGGGCCGTCGGGGCTGGGCCGGGCAGAGAGCACAGCTGCTGCAGGTGACGAGCAAAGGTGCCCCCCAGCACAGCTATACATTCTCAAGCATCACCATGGGGCTCACATGCCAGATCTGTGTGGGGGGAAGGAGGGAGGGGTCAGGCCTGCAGGGAATGGGGGATTCCAGACAGCCTCTTTCTTAGCTTTTAACGTTAAGAATTTGGGCCGAAAGGCCATGGTGCCAGTTGCGTAATTTGGCAAAACGTGGGCTGTTACGTTCCGTTTCAAACCTTTCCCTGTGGCACAGAGAGAAACAAAGAGACAGAGACAGAGAGAGAGAAAGGAAGAAAGAAGGGGTTAGGGGATGTATCCGCCATCACCCTGTCTGACAGCTGGGGCAGAGGGCATGGGAGGGAGGGTTCAGCTTGGAGAGGCTTTGCCACCCATGGGGTAATTTCCAGGTGGTTAGGCCTGTTTGGGGGCAAGACCAGAGTTACAAGGACCAGGATGGATGGACTACTGTCCCTGACTTGAGTGAGCCATGGAGAAGGGGCCTGGCTAGAGGACCTGAGGGCAGGAGGGGCACCAGGTGGGTGGGGGGTCTCCAGGTTCTCCCTGGCCCGTGTGGTTAGGGCTGGGCAGGGCTGCTTTGGCTGTGGGCTCTTGGGACTGAGCACAGTCCCAAGGCAGGCAAGCGTTGCATGGTCTCTGTCCCCTAGCTGGGCATCAAGAAGGAGGAACACCTGTCCCCACGACAAGGCTGGGTGAGCAGACCTGCCAACTCCCTGTGCTGCCCCAGTCTCTGCCAACCATTCTCTGTCCCCAGAAAGAAGCCTCCAAACACCACCGACTAGCCCGCCCACCTGGGCCTGAGCACAGCCAGGCACACGCGTGCACATGTATGTATACTCACAAGGCTCCCGGCACACACATACGGGGGCCGGGACTTCCCGCCACTTCCTGCCAGCAAGGCCTCTGGGGCTCAGCCCACAGCCCTCTTAGCTGAGGACATAGGACAAAGCAGGCAAGGAAGAGCCAGAAATACAGATATGGAGGGGAGATTGTGCCAAAATCCTAGACTTCCAGACCAGAGGGACCGCTAACGTCTTCCAGAATAGAGGTGCAAGTTGGTGGAGCCTCATCTAGCCACAAACACAGTGTGTTCAACCGGGACAGTGTTGGAAATTCATCTAAAAAATTAACAGCTACATCCAGATCATAGAATACTACTCGGCAATAAAAAGATGAATGAGCCACTGGTATACTCCACCACTTGGATGAGTTCCCAAAGAACTAGGAGGACTGAAAAAGCCCATTCCATAAGGCCTCAAGCTGTATAATTCCATGTACATAACATCCTTGAAATGACAATATTACACAAACAGAGGACAGAGAACAGATTAGTGGTTGCCACAGGTTAAGGACAGGGCGTGCGCAATAGGGAGGTTGAGAGTGGTCTGAAAAAGCAAGAGAGGGCGTCTGAGGATGATGGGAGCATTCTGCGTTGGGTGGCATAGGTGTCGACACCCTGGTGGGACACTAGTTTCGCAAGATGCTAGCACTGTGGGTAAAGGCTATGTAGGCTCTCTCGGTATTATTTCTTATAACCACATGCCAATCTGCAATTGTATCAAAAAAAATAGTTTAACAAATGAATTGTCAGCATATAAAAATCAGAAAGATTGGCTTTAGGTCTTTACAAGTCAAAGGATGGGGCGATGCTGGACTTACATTTCTGCATGATAACAATCCTGTGTCCCCAAGTGTACACCTGGCCACCTCCCCACACCTGTATTACCTGGCAGACTCCCCCTCTACACCTCAAGGCCTGCAAGTGGGTCCCTGTGTGAAGGTCCTGTTTGACAAGAGGGGTCCCCTGCTCACATATTTGAAAACCCCTGGTCCAGACTCTCCTAATACCACAGAGAAGCCAAGGCGCAAATACCTCACATGAATAGCCTATAGTCACATGGAATCTCAGAGGCAGAACCATGATCTAAGCACCAGGCATCCCTCACTATTGCCTCTCCGAGCGTGGGGAGAAGGGGGTGAAGACGGTACGAGCCCAGGCCCTGTGATGGGGCCCGCACAGCCCTGCCTGCTGACAGCACCAGGGGCGGCAACTATCTACCAGCACGCAGAGCCCCCAGGACACAGCTGCAGCCAGTTTGTCCAGCCAGGCCCG
The DNA here is from genome assembly GCF_000754665.1 of Bison bison bison. Classification (NCBI taxonomy): domain Eukaryota; kingdom Metazoa; phylum Chordata; class Mammalia; order Artiodactyla; family Bovidae; genus Bison; species Bison bison. Next base: position 3,805,917 of record NW_011494913.1, on the reverse strand, counting down.
AGCCTTTATCATCAGCGCCCGGGTGACACGGTCAGGGATGGTCCCACAGAGCTAGCAAGGCTTGTGAGTCTGCTCTGCTTGGAGCTGTTGGGAAATTCACAGCCAGCCAAGACAGGAGCAAGAAGATGGAGGAAGAGAAGAAAGGGGAAGAGACTGCAGAGCAAAAGGGGAAGCGGTCCCGGGAGACCCACGAGGGCTGCGCAGGTGACACCCAGGGGAACTGTTCACTAAAACCAACTTTGTCCTTAACACATGAAGGCCACGAAGAGACGCAGAGTTCTTCACTGAGGTGAGCATTAGGTAAACAGAGACTGAACTTACAGACAGCTGCACCACCCGATGGGGGCTGGGTCAGGGGGTGGGGTCTGAGCTCTGACCGCAGCCCTGGAGGATGGTTGGGAAATGCGGTGGGACCCAGAGGCCTGGCAGATTCAAGCCCTGCCTGGGGTGAAACTAGGCTTCCCTGCACTCCCACCCCCCATCAACCTTCTGAGCCATCCAGGTGCTGGAATGTGCTCCTGGGGTCAGATGGAAGGTGTGGTGACCTTTCTGGGATTATAGGCTCTGCTACTTCAGATGAAGGCTGGGGGCCACACTACTACCTGTGCCCACGTGGAAACTGGCAGGAGGCTGCTGTTTAAGCCCACTTGACAGTTTGCTAAGGCGATGGGTCTTTCCTGGGAGAGGAACCATGTCCACAGCCGATACTCAGACTGCTCTGTGGCTCACCCTATGTCCCCTGTAAAGACAGAGTCCCTGGAGATTAGGCCCTGGAGCCTTGGAGGAAAGCTCAAGCTCAAGTTCAAAGTGTTAGTCGTGTCTGACTCTTTGCGATCCCATAGACTGTAGTCCACCAGGCTCCTCTCTCCATGGGATTCACCAGGCAAGGGAAGACCCGGATTTGATCCCTGGGTCAGGAAGATCCCCTGGGGAAGGGAATGGCTATCCACTCCAGTTTCTTGCCTGGAGAATTCCATAGACAGAGGAACCTGGCGGGCTACAGTCCATGCGGTTGCAAAGAGTCAGACATGACTGAGTGTGGGTTTCCATTTCTTCCTCCAGGAGATATTCCCAACCCAGAGACTGAATCCAGGTCTCCCACATTACAGGCAGATTCTTTACTGTCTGAGCCACCAGGGAAGCCTTACTTGCTACCAGATACCAAAGACATTGCCACAGTGCCAGGAGCCAGGGCCCAGGAGGGGAGGAGGGGAGGGCAGGGTAGGGTGGGGCTCTGAGCTGCCCTGGGGCTTGGTGGGGGCTGCCCCAAAGGTGGAGAAGGGGCAGGTGAGGGGCAAGTGTGCAGGTCCCCTGACATGCAGATTATACCTGTCCGGGAGGCCACCCAGTGCCCTGCCTGGTACAGAACAACTGGCGTCCCTGCCAGCTTTCCCAGCACGCAGCAACAGAAAGGAAAAAGCATCCCAGCAGACATACAAGCCTAAATAGGCTGCCCGGTGCCCAGGTTGCTGGGCCCCAGATTTACCAAACTCAGGCCATGCTGGAATGAGCTCCCTGGAAGCAAGGTGCAATGAAGCCTTCCTGGGGAGTGCAGCCTTTGTGAGAGACTCTCAGATCCCCCACTGTGAGTCAGGCTCAACTGGGAGCGGGAAAGACAGAGGCCGTGTCTGCCCTCAGCCAACACGATGCATCAGCAAGGTCTGGGGTACAGATTTCAACTTGGGAGGAGGGCCGGATGCAAGTGGGGTTCAGCCCCCCCAAGGGAGCAAGATCTCTGACCAGCTTGGACTCAGGGTAGGTAGGGGTAAGTGCGTTCCCTACTGCTCAGATGGCCTCTCGGTTGAGCCTGGGGCCCCAGCTGGGACCAGTGGCCAAAGTCAGTACTTTGGGCATTAATCACAAACAGAACTGAGCCACAGCACCCGTTGTACCCCATCTCTCACTGCCCGGGCCAGAAGCTGCTTGGCATTCAGCAAAATAAAAAAGCCTACTTTCCTCCTTCGGCCGTGGGGAGAAGGGGCATTTGGTGGGGTGGCTGTAAGGACAAGCTTCCAGAAATTAAAGTCAGGAAAAGGGAGAAGGGGAGGAGGCTTAGGCTCCTCCAGTCCCAGACAGAGGCTTCCTGGGGGCCCAGAGCCTGCACCGCAGGGTCCAAGACTCAGAGGGAGGGGCTGACAGCGGTGCAGAGCTGTGTGTGGCGGGGTGGGTGCTGCTTTCTTAGGGTGGGTCGAGGTCCTTGACTGAGGGAGGAAGAAGGCTAAGGTTTCTTCTTGGGGCCCTCTCTTCCAGATTTCCCTACAAGGCTGAGGGAGAGACTCCAAGTCCTGCAGCAGAGTTCTTAAGACACCCTGCCTTCTCAAGGGATCTGAATGGAGTTTGTGGGCAATTAGACCGCAGGGTGGGGAAAGGGCCTGGTGGGGAAAGACAAGCAAGCCGAACAGGCCCCAAGAGATGCTTCTGAAAGGAGGGGAGGGGAAGAACCGCACCGGCCCACCGTGAACACTGCCTTTTGTGTTCTCAGTGACTTCGCAGAGCCTACAAGTATTCCAGGGAGAACCCGTGAGACAGAGGCTCTCTACCCATGCCAAATGTGCAGAACTCCACCTTCCAAAGGGAGCCCGGTTACTGAGATGCAGACTGAGAGTGACCGGCCCCAGAAACATAGAGTAACCGGAAGTGCTGAGGAGGGGTGACGGGGGGCTGGAAAGGCAGGGCAGGCCCCTCCTGGCTTCTTGACGGGAGGGACCTGGAGATCTGTGAGCAATTTGCGATGTGTGCTGTAGAGCCCCTCCATCAGACCTTCAGTAAAGACCACACTGCTCACTGGAGTATCTCTGAGCGGCACTCAGAGGAGGCGGTGGGATAAACACAGGAATGACGCAGGAGCAGAGGAGCACGGGGCGGAGAGAGCTGACAGCTTAGGTACACCTCAAATAGCTCGATACTGCCTTTTGTGCTAAATCAAACACCATCTCATTTCAGGCTCTTTACAGACACACTGCAGGCACCGACAGGTTAAGAACCATCACGGGAACCGCATGCCATTGTTAGCAGGCCGGGGAGGACCACACTTCAGGCTTAGACGCCCCAGCCAAAGAGTGGGAGCAACTTCAATTGGCAGAAACAGAGGCTCAAAAAGAAAATCCACATCAACTCGAGCTGACCCCAGAGTCCCACTCTCCACGTGGACCCGTGGCCACTACACGCTGGTTAGCAAAGACAGAAAGCTTGGCCCAGGGTGGAAAGGCACCTCTGAGCCCCAGCCCCTCACATGGAGGCCACCACGGGACGTGCCGGCCCAAGGCAGGCTCTCCCAGGAAGGACATGCAGACAACACATTTGCTTCTGGAAGTGTAAGCACAGTCACACTGGGCCCCATGCCTGCCCATGGAAGGCCCTAGCGGGTTCCAGTGGGTTCCAGGGCAGTGTGCCCACCTCATGCCCAGGGCTTGGCTTCCTTGCAGCAGCTGTGGTGCTGTGAGCAGTCTGTGGAACTGGTACCTCAACGTGGGTCTGGACAAGTGAGTCCAAAGGCCAGGTGCCCCAGCCCAGCATAGCCCTCCGCGTGCCAGCTAGCTTCCCAGTGCCTACCCTTCAGACTCACAGGGGACAGGCCCTGAGATGAGTGGGCAGGCCAGGCAGCCAGCCCGGTGCCTCATAGAAAGAGATGCCCTCATTCTCAACAGCCCAGCAAAGGCCAAAGCAGCCCTGCCCCTTGCCCAGGGAGAGAGCCGGGAGAGCCCAGCGTCCTTGCTCGTGCAGCCTGGGCCAGGGGGATAGAGACTCAGCTCCAGGCACCCACCTCACTGACCTGGGACACACACACCCCAAGCCAGCATCTGCCGGAGCCCCTCAGGGGCTGGAGTTTTCAGATGCATTAACCTGAGATGTTCCTTCTGTGAGTTGTGTGACCTGGGGGCTGCCCTGGGAGGGATGGGGTTAGGAGGGCCAAGGCCACAGAGCCTGAGTCCAGGCACTTACCTTGACCTTCGCAAAGCTTCTTCATCAGGGTCTTGCACTGTGGGTAGGAAGTTGCAGATCAGGAGGAATCACATGGAACATCAGGAACAAAAGCTACTGGAGCTTGTGGGCAGAGTCCCCACCCATGATGGGACACTTACCGCCTCCTACCTGTGACCTCTGGGAGGAAAAGGCTGTGTGCTGGGCAGAGGGCAAGGAGGAGAAAGGGGGCCTTAGAAGAAGTGGTGCAGCTGGGAGGGAGTGGCCAGAGGTGTGGCCTGTAAGGTTCTCTCTTTTTTTGTTTAATATTTATTTACGTATGTATTTGGCCGTGGCAGGTCTTAGTTACAGCATGCGAGATCTAGTGTCCTGACCAGGGATCAAACATGGGCCCCCTGCATTGGAATAGTGGAGTCCCAGCCACTGGACCGCCAGGGAAGTTCCGCTAGGTCCTCTTAAACCAATCCAGGCACTGCTGGAGTCAGGGAGCAGAAGGCTGATGTCAACATGCCTGCCCCAGGGGGCCAGAAAGGGCGCAAGAGGCCACTATCTATCAAGGCCAGCTCATCTTCCAGGATAGGGGGCTTGACTCCCTGGCTTCTGTGGGACAATGGCGTAGGGCCCAGGACCCTCATGGCCCTTCAAAGTCACCCCTTCCTGCCCCACCCCCAACAGCCCTCCCTTACTGTATTCTGTCCCCGTCATCTGGGCCAGGATGCGGAAGGAGCGAGACTGTAGGTTGGAGGAGCGGCGAGCCCAGTCATCAGCCTCATCTTCCGGCTTGTTCTGGTTCTTAATCACAGCCTGATACACTGGAGAGGCGCTGTCCACGGTGAGGTCTTTGATAGGAAGGCTCCTGCAACGCAGAGAGAGGCCGTGGGCGAGGGCAGGGCTGGAGCCTGCTCCTGGCGCCTGCACCTTCCCCACGTCACATTCCCCTGGCACCCGCCCCCAACACCCCCAAGCCTGTTGGCAGCCCCCCTACTTGTCTGAGCCCACCGTTGCCTTTCCCCACTGCCATCTGAGAGCCTGCAACAAGGGCTTGGCCTGAATCCTCAGTGCTCAGGGAGGTCACGGTGAGTCAGTGAATTCCACTCATGGAGGGTCAGGAGACTCAGACCCTCCTGTCAACAACCTCCCCCC